>NW_023046411.1:0-55776 GCF_011762505.2 Arvicanthis niloticus
GTTTCCAAAACTAAGAACAGTGCATGGCCGGCTAATGCCCTGCTTATACCCAAATCAAAGTAACACGTCTTAACCCAAACTGCACAAGTAACGTTCATTCAGTGTTTTCAACACTGTAAGACTTGCCTGTTACTCAGGGAGTAGACATGCCTTTTTGCTTAGGTACTCTTATAGATGGGAACTTCCCTACATTGTAGCATGCGTTTTAGCTGAAATACAGCTACTTCATTGTACATCGTTTCCAAAACTAAGAACAGTGCGTGGCCGGCTAATGCCCTGCTTATACCCAAATCAAAGTAACACGTCTTAACCCAAACTGCACAAGTAACGTTCATTCAGTGTTTTCAACACTCTAAGATTTGCCTGTAACTTAGGGAGTACACATGCTTTTCCGATTAGGTACCCTTATAGATGGGAACTTCCCTACATTGTAGCATGCGTTTTAGCTGAAATACAGCTACTTCTTTGTACATCGTTTCCAAAACTAAGAACAGTGCATGGCCGGCTAATGCCCTGCTTATACCCAAATCAAAGTAACACGTCTTAACCCAAACTGCACAAGTAACGTTCATTCAGTGTTTTCAACACTGTAAGACTTGCCTGTTACTCAGGGAGTAGACATGCCTTTTTGCTTAGGTACTCTTATAGATGGGAACTTCCCTACATTGTAGCATGCGTTTTAGCTGAAATACAGCTACTTCATTGTACACCGTTTCCAAAACTAAGAACAGTGCGTGGCCGGCTAATGCCCTGCTTATACCCAAATCAAAGTAACACGTCTTAACCCAAACTGCACAAGTAACGTTCATTCAGTGTTTTCAACACTCTAAGATTTGCCTGTAACTCAGGGAGTACACATGCTTTTCTGCTTAGGTACCCTTATAGATGGGAACTTCCCTACATTGTAGTATGCGTTTTAGCTGAAATACAGCTACTTCTTTGTACATTGTTTCCAAAACTAAGAACAGTGCATGGCCGGCTAATGCCCTGCTTATACCCAAATCAAAGTAACACGTCTTAACCCAAACTGCACAAGTAACGTTCATTCAGTGTTTTCAACACTGTAAGACTTGCCTGTTACTCAGGGAGTAGACATGCCTTTTTGCTTAGGTACTCTTATAGATGGGAACTTCCCTACATTGTAGCATGCGTTTTAGCTGAAATACAGCTACTTCATTGTACACCGTTTCCAAAACTAAGAACAGTGCGTGGCCGGCTAATGCCCTGCTTATACCCAAATCAAAGTAACACGTCTTAACCCAAACTGCACAAGTAACGTTCATTCAGTGTTTTCAACACTCTAAGATTTGCCTGTAACTCAGGGAGTACACATGCTTTTCTGCTTAGGTACCCTTATAGATGGGAACTTCCCTACATTGTAGCTTGTGTTTTAGCTGAAATACAGCTACTTCTTTGTACATTGTTTCCAAAACTAAGAACAGTGCATGGCCGGCTAATGCCCTGCTTATACCCAAATCAAAGTAACACGTCTTAACCCAAACTGCACAAGTAACGTTCATTCAGTGTTTTCAACACTGTAAGACTTGCCTGTTACTCAGGGAGTAGACATGCCTTTTTGCTTAGGTACTCTTATAGATGGGAACTTCCCTACATTGTAGCATGCGTTTTAGCTGAAATACAGCTACTTCATTGTACACCGTTTCCAAAACTAAGAACAGTGCGTGGCCGGCTAATGCCCTGCTTATACCCAAATCAAAGTAACACGTCTTAACCCAAACTGCACAAGTAACGTTCATTCAGTGTTTTCAACACTCTAAGATTTGCCTGTAACTCAGGGAGTACACATGCTTTTCTGCTTAGGTACCCTTATAGATGGGAACTTCCCTACATTGTAGTATGCGTTTTAGCTGAAATACAGCTACTTCTTTGTACATTGTTTCCAAAACTAAGAACAGTGCATGGCCGGCTAATGCCCTGCTTATACCCAAATCAAAGTAACACGTCTTAACCCAAACTGCACAAGTAACGTTCATTCAGTGTTTTCAACACTGTAAGACTTGCCTGTTACTCAGGGAGTAGACATGCCTTTTTGCTTAGGTACTCTTATAGATGGGAACTTCCCTACATTGTAGCATGCGTTTTAGCTGAAATACAGCTACTTCATTGTACACCGTTTCCAAAACTAAGAACAGTGCGTGGCCGGCTAATGCCCTGCTTATACCCAAATCAAAGTAACACGTCTTAACCCAAACTGCACAAGTAACGTTCATTCAGTGTTTTCAACACTCTAAGATTTGCCTGTAACTCAGGGAGTACACATGCTTTTCCGATTAGGTACCCTTATAGATGGGAACTTCCCTACATTGTAGCATGCGTTTTAGCTGAAATACAGCTACTTCTTTGTACATTGTTTCCAAAACTAAGAACAGTGCATGGCCGGCTAATGCCCTGCTTATACCCAAATCAAAGTAACACGTCTTAACCCAAACTGCACAAGTAACGTTCATTCAGTGTTTTCAACACTGTAAGACTTGCCTGTTACTCAGGGAGTAGACATGCCTTTTTGCTTAGGTACTCTTATAGATGGGAACTTCCCTACATTGTAGCATGCGTTTTAGCTGAAATACAGCTACTTCATTGTACACCGTTTCCAAAACTAAGAACAGTGCGTGGCCGGCTAATGCCCTGCTTATACCCAAATCAAAGTAACACGTCTTAACCCAAACTGCACAAGTAACGTTCATTCAGTGTTTTCAACACTCTAAGATTTGCCTGTAACTCAGGGAGTACACATGCTTTTCTGCTTAGGTACCCTTATAGATGGGAACTTCCCTACATTGTAGTATGCGTTTTAGCTGAAATACAGCTACTTCTTTGTACATTGTTTCCAAAACTAAGAACAGTGCATGGCCGGCTAATGCCCTGCTTATACCCAAATCAAAGTAACACGTCTTAACCCAAACTGCACAAGTAACGTTCATTCAGTGTTTTCAACACTCTAAGATTTGCCTGTAACTCAGGGAGTACACATGCTTTTCTGCTTAGGTACCCTTATAGATGGGAACTTCCCTACATTGTAGCATGCGTTTTAGCTGAAATACAGCTACTTCTTTGTACATCGTTTCCAAAACTAAGAACAGTGCATGGCCGGCTAATGCCCTGCTTATACCCAAATCAAAGTAACACGTCTTAACCCAAACTGCACAAGTAACGTTCATTCAGTGTTTTCAACACTGTAAGACTTGCCTGTTACTCAGGGAGTAGACATGCCTTTTTGCTTAGGTACTCTTATAGATGGGAACTTCCCTACATTGTAGCATGCGTTTTAGCTGAAATACAGCTACTTCATTGTACATCCTTTCCAAAACTAAGAACAGTGCGTGGCCGGCTAATGCCCTGCTTATACCCAAATCAAAGTAACACGTCTTAACCCAAACTGCACAAGTAACGTTCATTCAGTGTTTTCAACACTCTAAGATTTGCCTGTAACTTAGGGAGTACACATGCTTTTCCGATTAGGTACCCTTATAGATGGGAACTTCCCTACATTGTAGCATGCGTTTTAGCTGAAATACAGCTACTTCTTTGTACATCGTTTCCAAAACTAAGAACAGTGCATGGCCGGCTAATGCCCTGCTTATACCCAAATCAAAGTAACACGTCTTAACCCAAACTGCACAAGTAACGTTCATTCAGTGTTTTCAACACTGTAAGACTTGCCTGTTACTCAGGGAGTAGACATGCCTTTTTGCTTAGGTACTCTTATAGATGGGAACTTCCCTACATTGTAGCATGCGTTTTAGCTGAAATACAGCTACTTCATTGTACACCGTTTCCAAAACTAAGAACAGTGCGTGGCCGGCTAATGCCCTGCTTATACCCAAATCAAAGTAACACGTCTTAACCCAAACTGCACAAGTAACGTTCATTCAGTGTTTTCAACACTCTAAGATTTGCCTGTAACTCAGGGAGTACACATGCTTTTCTGCTTAGGTACCCTTATAGATGGGAACTTCCCTACATTGTAGTATGCGTTTTAGCTGAAATACAGCTACTTCTTTGTACATTGTTTCCAAAACTAAGAACAGTGCATGGCCGGCTAATGCCCTGCTTATACCCAAATCAAAGTAACACGTCTTAACCCAAACTGCACAAGTAACGTTCATTCAGTGTTTTCAACACTGTAAGACTTGCCTGTTACTCAGGGAGTAGACATGCCTTTTTGCTTAGGTACTCTTATAGATGGGAACTTCCCTACATTGTAGCATGCGTTTTAGCTGAAATACAGCTACTTCATTGTACACCGTTTCCAAAACTAAGAACAGTGCGTGGCCGGCTAATGCCCTGCTTATACCCAAATCAAAGTAACACGTCTTAACCCAAACTGCACAAGTAACGTTCATTCAGTGTTTTCAACACTCTAAGATTTGCCTGTAACTCAGGGAGTACACATGCTTTTCTGCTTAGGTACCCTTATAGATGGGAACTTCCCTACATTGTAGTATGCGTTTTAGCTGAAATACAGCTACTTCTTTGTACATTGTTTCCAAAACTAAGAACAGTGCATGGCCGGCTAATGCCCTGCTTATACCCAAATCAAAGTAACACGTCTTAACCCAAACTGCACAAGTAACGTTCATTCAGTGTTTTCAACACTGTAAGACTTGCCTGTTACTCAGGGAGTAGACATGCCTTTTTGCTTAGGTACTCTTATAGATGGGAACTTCCCTACATTGTAGCATGCGTTTTAGCTGAAATACAGCTACTTCATTGTACATCATTTCCAAAACTAAGAACAGTGCGTGGCCGGCTAATGCCCTGCTTATACCCAAATCAAAGTAACACGTCTTAACCCAAACTGCACAAGTAACGTTCATTCAGTGTTTTCAACACTCTAAGATTTGCCTGTAACTCAGGGAGTACACATGCTTTTCTGCTTAGGTACCCTTATAGATGGGAACTTCCCTACATTGTAGCATGCGTTTTAGCTGAAATACAGCTACTTCTTTGTACATCGTTTCCAAAACTAAGAACAGTGCATGGCCGGCTAATGCCCTGCTTATACCCAAATCAAAGTAACACGTCTTAACCCAAACTGCACAAGTAACGTTCATTCAGTGTTTTCAACACTGTAAGACTTGCCTGTTACTCAGGGAGTAGACATGCCTTTTTGCTTAGGTACTCTTATAGATGGGAACTTCCCTACATTGTAGCATGCGTTTTAGCTGAAATACAGCTACTTCATTGTACACCGTTTCCAAAACTAAGAACAGTGCGTGGCCGGCTAATGCCCTGCTTATACCCAAATCAAAGTAACACGTCTTAACCCAAACTGCACAAGTAACGTTCATTCAGTGTTTTCAACACTCTAAGATTTGCCTGTAACTTAGGGAGTACACATGCTTTTCCGATTAGGTACCCTTATAGATGGGAACTTCCCTACATTGTAGCATGCGTTTTAGCTGAAATACAGCTACTTCTTTGTACATTGTTTCCAAAACTAAGAACAGTGCATGGCCGGCTAATGCCCTGCTTATACCCAAATCAAAGTAACACGTCTTAACCCAAACTGCACAAGTAACGTTCATTCAGTGTTTTCAACACTGTAAGACTTGCCTGTTACTCAGGGAGTAGACATGCCTTTTTGCTTAGGTACTCTTATAGATGGGAACTTCCCTACATTGTAGCATGCGTTTTAGCTGAAATACAGCTACTTCATTGTACACCGTTTCCAAAACTAAGAACAGTGCGTGGCCGGCTAATGCCCTGCTTATACCCAAATCAAAGTAACACGTCTTAACCCAAACTGCACAAGTAACGTTCATTCAGTGTTTTCAACACTCTAAGATTTGCCTGTAACTCAGGGAGTACACATGCTTTTCTGCTTAGGTACCCTTATAGATGGGAACTTCCCTACATTGTAGTATGCGTTTTAGCTGAAATACAGCTACTTCTTTGTACATTGTTTCCAAAACTAAGAACAGTGCATGGCCGGCTAATGCCCTGCTTATACCCAAATCAAAGTAACACGTCTTAACCCAAACTGCACAAGTAACGTTCATTCAGTGTTTTCAACACTGTAAGACTTGCCTGTTACTCAGGGAGTAGACATGCCTTTTTGCTTAGGTACTCTTATAGATGGGAACTTCCCTACATTGTAGCATGCGTTTTAGCTGAAATACAGCTACTTCATTGTACACCGTTTCCAAAACTAAGAACAGTGCGTGGCCGGCTAATGCCCTGCTTATACCCAAATCAAAGTAACACGTCTTAACCCAAACTGCACAAGTAACGTTCATTCAGTGTTTTCAACACTCTAAGATTTGCCTGTAACTCAGGGAGTACACATGCTTTTCTGCTTAGGTACCCTTATAGATGGGAACTTCCCTACATTGTAGTATGCGTTTTAGCTGAAATACAGCTACTTCTTTGTACATTGTTTCCAAAACTAAGAACAGTGCATGGCCGGCTAATGCCCTGCTTATACCCAAATCAAAGTAACACGTCTTAACCCAAACTGCACAAGTAACGTTCATTCAGTGTTTTCAACACTCTAAGATTTGCCTGTAACTCAGGGAGTACACATGCTTTTCTGCTTAGGTACCCTTATAGATGGGAACTTCCCTACATTGTAGCATGCGTTTTAGCTGAAATACAGCTACTTCTTTGTACATCGTTTCCAAAACTAAGAACAGTGCAGTGGCCGGCTAATGCCCTGCTTATACCCAAATCAAAGTAACACGTCTTAACCCAAACTGCACAAGTAACGTTCATTCAGTGTTTTCAACACTGTAAGACTTGCCTGTTACTCAGGGAGTAGACATGCCTTTTTGCTTAGGTACTCTTATAGATGGGAACTTCCCTACATTGTAGCATGCGTTTTAGCTGAAATACAGCTACTTCATTGTACACCGTTTCCAAAACTAAGAACAGTGCGTGGCCGGCTAATGCCCTGCTTATACCCAAATCAAAGTAACACGTCTTAACCCAAACTGCACAAGTAACGTTCATTCAGTGTTTTCAACACTCTAAGATTTGCCTGTAACTCTAGGGAGTACACATGCTTTTCTGCTTAGGTACCCTTATAGATGGGAACTTCCCTACATTGTAGCATGCGTTTTAGCTGAAATACAGCTACTTCTTTGTACATTCGTTTCCAAAACTAAGAACAGTGCATGGCCGGCTAATGCCCTGCTTATACCCAAATCAAAGTAACACGTCTTAACCCAAACTGCACAAGTAACGTTCATTCAGTGTTTTCAACACTCTAAGATTTGCCTGTAACTCAGGGAGTACACATGCTTTTCTGCTTAGGTACCCTTATAGATGGGAACTTCCCTACATTGTAGTATGCGTTTTAGCTGAAATACAGCTACTTCTTTGTACATCGTTTCCAAAACTAAGAACAGTGCATGGCCGGCTAATGCCCTGCTTATACCCAAATCAAAGTAACACGTCTTAACCCAAACTGCACAAGTAACGTTCATTCAGTGTTTTCAACACTGTAAGACTTGCCTGTTACTCAGGGAGTAGACATGCCTTTTTGCTTAGGTACTCTTATAGATGGGAACTTCCCTACATTGTAGCATGCGTTTTAGCTGAAATACAGCTACTTCATTGTACACCGTTTCCAAAACTAAGAACAGTGCGTGGCCGGCTAATGCCCTGCTTATACCCAAATCAAAGTAACACGTCTTAACCCAAACTGCACAAGTAACGTTCATTCAGTGTTTTCAACACTCTAAGATTTGCCTGTAACTCAGGGAGTACACATGCTTTTCTGCTTAGGTACCCTTATAGATGGGAACTTCCCTACATTGTAGTATGCGTTTTAGCTGAAATACAGCTACTTCTTTGTACATTGTTTCCAAAACTAAGAACAGTGCATGGCCGGCTAATGCCCTGCTTATACCCAAATCAAAGTAACACGTCTTAACCCAAACTGCACAAGTAACGTTCATTCAGTGTTTTCAACACTCTAAGATTTGCCTGTAACTTCAGGGAGTACACATGCTTTTCTGCTTAGGTACCCTTATAGATGGGAACTTCCCTACATTGTAGCATGCGTTTTAGCTGAAATACAGCTACTTCTTTGTACATCGTTTCCAAAACTAAGAACAGTGCAGTGGCCGGCTAATGCCCTGCTTATACCCAAATCAAAGTAACACGTCTTAACCCAAACTGCACAAGTAACGTTCATTCAGTGTTTTCAACACTCTAAGATTTGCCTGTAACTCAGGGAGTACACATGCTTTTCTGCTTAGGTACCCTTATAGATGGGAACTTCCCTACATTGTAGTATGCGTTTTAGCTGAAATACAGCTACTTCTTTGTACATTGTTTCCAAAACTAAGAACAGTGCATGGCCGGCTAATGCCCTGCTTATACCCAAATCAAAGTAACACGTCTTAACCCAAACTGCACAAGTAACGTTCATTCAGTGTTTTCAACACTGTAAGACTTGCCTGTTACTCAGGGAGTAGACATGCCTTTTTGCTTAGGTACTCTTATAGATGGGAACTTCCCTACATTGTAGCATGCGTTTTAGCTGAAATACAGCTACTTCATTGTACACAGTTTCCAAAACTAAGAACAGTGCGTGGCCGGCTAATGCCCTGCTTATACCCAAATCAAAGTAACACGTCTTAACCCAAACTGCACAAGTAACGTTCATTCAGTGTTTTCAACACTCTAAGACTTGCCTGTAACTCAGGGAGTAGACATGCTTTTCTGCTTAGGTACTCTTATAGATGGGAACTTCCCTACATTGTAGCATGCGTTTTAGCTGAAATACAGCTACTTCATTGTACATCGTTTCCAAAACTAAGAACAGTGCATGGCCGGCTAATGCCCTGCTTATACCCAAATCAAAGTAACACGTCTTAACCCAAACTGCACAAGTAACGTTCATTCAGTGTTTTCAACACTCTAAGATTTGCCTGTAACTCAGGGAGTACACATGCTTTTCTGCTTAGGTACCCTTATAGATGGGAACTTCCCTACATTGTAGCTTGCATTTTAGCTGAAATACAGCTACTTCTTTGTACATTGTTTCCAAAACTAAGAACAGTGCATGGCCGGCTAATGCCCTGCTTATACCCAAATCAAAGTAACACGTCTTAACCCAAACTGCACAAGTAACGTTCATTCAGTGTTTTCAACACTCTAAGATTTGCCTGTAACTCAGGGAGTACACATGCTTTTCTGCTTAGGTACCCTTATAGATGGGAACTTCCCTACATTGTAGCATGCGTTTTAGCTGAAATACAGCTACTTCTTTGTACATTGTTTCCAAAACTAAGAACAGTGCATGGCCGGCTAATGCCCTGCTTATACCCAAATCAAAGTAACACGTCTTAACCCAAACTGCACAAGTAACGTTCATTCAGTGTTTTCAACACTGTAAGACTTGCCTGTTACTCAGGGAGTAGACATGCCTTTTTGCTTAGGTACTCTTATAGATGGGAACTTCCCTACATTGTAGCATGCGTTTTAGCTGAAATACAGCTACTTCATTGTACACCGTTTCCAAAACTAAGAACAGTGCGTGGCCGGCTAATGCCCTGCTTATACCCAAATCAAAGTAACACGTCTTAACCCAAACTGCACAAGTAACGTTCATTCAGTGTTTTCAACACTCTAAGATTTGCCTGTAACTTAGGGAGTACACATGCTTTTCCGATTAGGTACCCTTATAGATGGGAACTTCCCTACATTGTAGTATGCGTTTTAGCTGAAATACAGCTACCTTCTTTGTACATTGTTTCCAAAACTAAGAACAGTGCATGGCCGGCTAATGCCCTGCTTATACCCAAATCAAAGTAACACGTCTTAACCCAAACTGCACAAGTAACGTTCATTCAGTGTTTTCAACACTGTAAGACTTGCCTGTTACTCAGGGAGTAGACATGCCTTTTTGCTTAGGTACTCTTATAGATGGGAACTTCCCTACATTGTAGCATGCGTTTTAGCTGAAATACAGCTACTTCTTTGTACAACATTTCCAAAACTAAGAACAGTGCGTGGCCGGCTAATGCCCTGCTTATACCCAAATCAAAGTAACACGTCTTAACCCAAACTGCACAAGTAACGTTCATTCAGTGTTTTCAACACTGTAAGACTTGCCTGTAACTCAGGGAGTACGCATGCTTTTCTGCTTAGGTACCCTTATAGATGGGAACTTCCCTACATTGTAGTATGCGTTTTAGGTGAAATACAGCTACTTCTTTGTACATTGTTTCCTAAACTAAGAAGAGTGCATGGCCGGCTAATGCCCTGCTTATACCCAAATCAAAGTAACACGTCTTAACCCAAACTGCACAAGTAACGTTCATTCAGTGTTTTCACCACTGTAAGACTTGCCTGTTACTCAGGGAGTAGACATGCCTTTTTGCTTAGGTACTCTTATAGATGGGAACTTCCCTACATTGTAACATGCGTTTTAGCTGAAATACAGCTACTTCATTGTACACCGTTTCCAAAACTAAGAACAGTGCGTGGCCGGCTAATGCCCTGCTTATACCCAAATCAAAGTAACACGTCTTAACCCAAACTGCACAAGTAACGTTCATTCAGTGTTTTCAACACTCTAAGATTTGCCTGTAACTCAGGGAGTACACATGCTTTTCTGCTTAGGTACCCTTATAGATGGGAACTTCCCTACATTGTAGTATGCGTTTTAGCTGAAATACAGCTACTTCTTTGTACATTGTTTCCAAAACTAAGAACAGTGCATGGCCGGCTAATGCCCTGCTTATACCCAAATCAAAGTAACACGTCTTAACCCAAACTGCACAAGTAAAGTTCATTCAGTGTTTTCAACACTCTAAGATTTGCCTGTAACTTAGGGAATACACATGCTTTTCCGATTAGGTACCCTTATAGATGGGAACCTCCCTACATTGTAGCATGCGTTTTAGCTGAAATACAGCTACTTCTTTGTACATCGTTTCCAAAACTAAGAACAGTGCATGGCCGGCTAATGCCCTGCTTATACCCAAATCAAAGTAACACGTCTTAACCCAAACTGCACAAGTAACGTTCATTCAGTGTTTTCAACACTGTAAGACTTGCCTGTTACTCAGGGAGTAGACATGTCTTTTTGCTTAGGTACTCTTATAGATGGGAACTTCCCTACATTGTAGCATGCGTTTTAGCTGAAATACAGCTACTTCATTGTACACCGTTTCCAAAACTAAGAACAGTGCGTGGCCGGCTAATGCCCTGCTTATACCCAAATCAAAGTAACACGTCTTAACCCAAACTGCACAAGTAACGTTCATTCAGTGTTTTCAACACTCTAAGTTTTGCCTGTAACTCAGGGAGTACACATGCTTTTCCGATTAGGTACCCTTATAGATGGGAACCTCCCTAAATTGTAGCATGCGTTTTAGCTGAAATACAGCTACTTCTTTGTACATTGTTTCCAAAACTAAGAACAGTGCATGGCCGGCTAATGCCCTGCTTATACCCAAATCAAAGTAACACGTCTTAACCCAAACTGCACAAGTAACGTTCATTCAGTGTTTTCAACACTGTAAGACTTGCCTGTTACTCAGGGAGTAGACATGCCTTTTTGCTTAGGTACTCTTATAGATGGGAACTTCCCTACATTGTAACATGCGTTTTAGCTGAAATACAGCTACTTCATTGTACACCGTTTCCAAAACTAAGAACAGTGCGCTGGCCGGCTAATGCCCTGCTTATACCCAAATCAAAGTAACACGTCTTAACCCAAACTGCACAAGTAACGTTCATTCAGTGTTTTCAACACTGTAAGATTTGCCTGTAACTTAGGGAGTTACACGCTGCCCTCCCTGCCCCCTCCATGAGTACACGCTGCTCCGAGAGTCCTGAAGCTTCCCAAACCCTGTCTCCGGTCAGCAGGCTTCAAGGGGCAGGCTGGGGGGGGGGCAAGTGGGGGGGCAGAGACCGAATCTCTCCTTTGTGCAATGAATCAGTGTGGGAGCTAAGTTTTACCAGGCTCCCAGCATCTAACAAGGAGCTCAGGCTCTGGAAGTCACTCCATAGAGACAGCTAGATGGATGATGCCCTTCCTAGGAGTAGAGATGTCAACCCTGGAACCCTCAACCTGGGCTCCAAAGGGGAGGGAGCCCTTGAGGAAACACAGGGTGTTACTGCCTGCCCTCTGGGCAGCAGAAAATCTAGTTAGGAGAGGAAGTTACTGGAGGCACAGATAGACTCAGATGTCTGTGGCTGTGCAGAGAGGGATATAGTGATTCTAACTTGAGAGACTTCACCTTTACTTGCCCCACCCCACCCTAGAGGTGATAACTGTTGCTGGGAGCCAAACCCAGGAAATTACCTGCTGTTTTACAAAGTCTAGTCAGTACAAGGTTAAAAAAGGACATTCACAGGTCTCAGGTCCCAGGAACCTAAAGAACGTCTGGCATTTCCTTGGAGCAGATTATGACAGTGGGATGGTCTAGGGTGATAAGATTATGACAGTGGGAAGGTCTAGGGCGATAAGGATTCCATAGTGGGATGGCCCTAAACAATGACCCTCACCCAAACTTCCCGGTTTGCTGTGTCTTTATAACCTGCCCCCAAAATTAAAGTTTCAGAGCTTGATCAGAACCCAGACTTGCTCTCATTCTTTGTGTCTCTTGTCCTTTCATTCATTCACCCCCTTCCCTAAGGTCTCGTCGAATCCCCGCGGGCCAGGGCAAACTGTAAGATCTGTTTTGACTCTTCTGGGTCCCTTTTGAAGGAGAGAGCCCAGCAGCAAAGCTCTGTGTGAACAACCACCACTAACATCTCTCCTTTGGGGACCAATGGTCCTGGGATATTGTCCGCAGAAAAAAAAAAAGAACAAAGAGCAGGGTCTTGTGATAATACCAAGCAGTCTGACCAGGAAAGCTAATACCCCCTGTCCTCTTCAGGCTCACCTCCAGGATGCAGGGTTGCAACTTCTCTCTTAGAACACTACTTCTGGTGAGGGCACCCACCAGCTGGACTAGAGTCAGGAGAGCTGCCCTCTCCTGCCAGCTCATGCCTGGTTATTCCTCCTGTCAGCGTGGAGTCCAGGATACCCAGGCTTGTTATGTGTGAAGTGAACCAACAGGGGTGAGACCAGTCAGAGCAGACAGGGTCTGAACACAACATAATACCATTATATCTCAGGTGGAATGAGATGTTCCCAAGGGTCTCCATGCTAGCCCCTACCTTGTTAATCTTTTCCCATGTCTTCTCCCTAGCTCACACCTGCACTGGTCACACCAGTATCCCCTGGCCCCTGGACTACTCCATCATTATGGCTGATTAGAAATGAATATATACCTCTAGGGCTTGGGACCAGCAGCCAGATGCTAACAGGCAGGCAAGAGAAGAAGGCTGTCCAGTGTCACAGCCCTGCTCCTTCTGGTCATGCTTGTAAATGCTACAGTGAATGAAGTCTCACTGTGACACCTGGGCTGAGCCACTATCAGATTAATAAGGGAAAATGCAATTCATCAGCCCTTACATTCACCAGGCTGACCCTACTATATAGGTATGGTGGCTGTTCTGTTTTATGGAAAAGGAAATGGTAGGTTTGGGTAGCTTTCCATGCCCAGTGTCCTCCTCTCTTGGATTTTAAACACTTGTTGCCCTTGGCAGTTTTCCAGTCTAACAGAAAAGGCACGAGATGGAGCCTGAGGTAGCATGTCCCGATTTGGGGTTAGGGATGGGGTTATAAGGTAAAAGGACGCTGAATTAGGGGAATAGGGAGGAAGATGGCTGGGGTGGTACTCTGGACAAGACAGGTAATCAGCAAAGGGTGGTAATAAAGGATGGAGAGAGGGAAGTGCAGAAGAATGCAGTGAGGAAGAGAGGGACTTTACCCTGTCCTAGGACAAAAGCAGATGGAGTGTGATCACACCCATCCCCTTGAGGAAACCTTCCACTAGTAATAGATAGGTCACTATGGGCAGGCTCCTGAGCATAAATACCAGGATGGATGGGACAACCCAGGGGTCCCAGGAGCTCACCAGCCTTCTATCCTGGCTCTACTTGTACCCACAAAAGTTCAACAGAGTGATGCAGAGCCCACACAGCAGGCTGAATGAGGAGCTTCCCTGTGGCCCTGCCTTGGACCAGGGCTTTTTGAAGTGGGTAGGGGAAGGTCCTGAATGTGGTCTACTCAGGAAGCAGTTGAGGGGACAGGCCTGGGTGAGAACAGGGGTTACTTTGCAAACTACTTTGAGTATTTTGTGAAAGTTAGAGCCTGTGGCTACCTTGGGGCTTAGCTACCTATGGCTACCACAGTGGGGCCTGGGAAGATGTGCCTGGCATCAGGGGGAACAGGGAGACAGTGAAAGCTAGCACTGGCTGCTGAAGTTTTTTATGTCTGGGATCCAAGAAGCTACTCTCCCAGTCCCCTCAATCCTCTGCACCCTATCAGGTCCAGAAGAGCCTGAAGGCACAGGCTGACTTGAGGGGCTCTCTGCATGCAGATCAGCTTTTCCTCTCTGCCCTGTTTTAATTTTTTAAGGACAAAAAGAAAAGAGTACAGCAAGTACAGAATTCTCAAAGAATGGCAAGAAAAGTAAATGTGAGAAGCCGGCATCCCTGACTAGCAGCCAGGAGACAAGGGCTTCCCTGGGAAATGCCAAGCACTCTGTGCCTCTACAGAACTTCTCAGGCTCCAGGTGAGACAGGGCTCAGTCTCCCATGTTTTTCTCACCAGGTGTATACCTTCTGGCTCAAGATGGCCGCTCGTGTATGTGACGGTGTGTTGCAGAATCTCAGCCCTGAGCTTAGCCATGAAACCAGGGGAGACCAAGGTGCTACTTGTGATGGCCAGAAATAAGCAGGCTGGGCAACCACTGTAGAGGACAGGTTCTCGACCCAGGTCCTAAACTCCACATTTGACATCTTTGGCTATAGGAGTACTGTCAAGCAAACTCCTTCGGAGTGAGTGAGTGGTGGCTAGCAGAGGCCCACCTTCCAGAAGTTTACCTGGAGACAGGGGCCACTCCCCTATTTGCTAAGGAAACAAAAACACAGCTGGAATTTGGATTCCCAATGGAGGCTAACAATGACTGTGAAGAGGTGGAGAGTGGGGAGCTAAGTGAAGATGGGCACACACTACTCCAGTTATCCCAGCTCTTGGGGAGCTAGGTCAGGACAATGAGTTCTAGGCCATTCTAGGCTACACAGGAGGGAGGGAAGGAGAAGAAAAGGGAGTTTAAAGATACTTTTTAAAAAATCTGCTGTGTGTGTGTGTTTCCTAAAACTAATGAGGAAAACAAATAAGGTTTGCTTCAGTGGGAGTGCTCATAGTTCTAAGAAGAAAAGAATTAATTGTTTAGTTCATATCACAAATCAGGGTAGGCTGCATCTTCTAGAGAGTGGCTCTCTCCCTCGAAGTTCTATATTATACATACTATCATGACTCACTCGCAGCTGGGACCTTTCTGCTGACTTCAGGGTCTACTCTCTCCTGTCCCTCATCTCTGGTTCTCTCTACTGTGCCTGGAGGCTATAGGGATGGTGCTGGGGTCGCCTGGAGGAGACAGAACAGAAGAAGCACTTAGCAGTGCTCTACAGTTCAGAAGATGGAAATGTACCAGATGTCTGCTCTGCTCAGAAACCATCAGAGGTAGCCATGTGTGTTTCATCTCCACTGGAGGGCTAACGGTGCCCATAAGCATGGGCCTCCCTGTTACATGTCTGAAAACTGTCCTTTGGTTCTTTCTCTCCTCCCTCTTCAGGCTGGCTCAAGTCAGTGAAGGTGCCTCCAGCTGGAAGTTCATCCTGAAAGCACTCAGTCCTCCCAAGACCTCCAAACAGCTTTCCTCATGTCAAGCAGTGCTTGAAACCTCCAGCAGTTCTAGAAAGTCTTTCCAAAGTTTTAGATTGAGTCAACAGAAATTTATCCCAGTTGTGGTCCAATCAAATTGGACATATGCCCAACCATGACCCAGTAGGCTATGCTTCCTCCACATGTGCTCAGAATGCAAGTTCTGTATGCACATGCCACTCTGAAGGCACAGGCACACAAGCACTCTCTGCCTCCAGCTCCCTCCCTGTTACTGCCTCCACCAGCCAGGCCAGGCTTCTGCCTGGGCTTCTCCTCACCCTGCTATGTGCTGAGCATCATTGACCCAGGGCAGGGTCATCATACATGTCTGTGACAGCCACAGTACTGCCCACTGTCTGCCTGGTGTGCCTTTACCTCAATGGATGCATCCCTACCATCTTGGCCTCCTCTGCAGGCCATGCATTTATAGCCACCTCCAGATTCAGCCATCTCCAGAAACTATAAAAGAGCTCAAATGTCCATCCTGGACTCTGTGAGCCTCTGTGTGTCCAGGTGGCTGTGCATTACTCATTCCTCAAGCTCTGATCTCAAGAGGTCTTCTAATATCCTACCAAGACCAGACTCCAGTGTACACCTGCTCTGCCCCTTCCCTACAGTTGCCAGAGGAAATGCCAGCCACACCCAGGGTTGGTTGGATCCAGCAGGGACAGGCACTGAGCAGCCACATCCCTCCTCCTCCTCCTCCTCCTCCTCCTCTTCATCCTCTACTTCCTCTACCTCCTCTACCTCCTCTTCCTCTCCAGGCCTGAAAAGGATGAAAGCCTTGATAAAGGGACCCACACCCCATCCATCCCCTGAAGAGATGGGCTTGAAGCAAGCACACTGAGACTGAGGGACAGACAGAAGAAGCAAGGCCTTAGCTGTTGTCCAGACTACCCAGGCAGGAGACATGTAGTTCTCTGAGCACAGGACATGCAGTGAATGAATTAATAAATGAGTGAGTGAGTGAGTGAATGAGTGAGTGAGCAAGCACACTTATATTTTCTTATCCATGTAATGAAGCTGAATGTGATCATGAAGGACAGATGATCTAGGAATTTTCCTATGTACTAGAAGATACTACCCTTCAGAACAGCCATTCACACTCACACTCCAGCTGACCAGCACGTCATAGGAGTGTGACAAAAACAAAGGAAACCCTGCATAATTTAATTGGCCACCAGAGTTCCTCAGCACTCACAGAGTGCCCATCCTGGGTTCGCCACCTTGGTGTCATCAGGGAACATCCCTGCTCAGTCTGTGTCTTGGGAAAGAGTGGACATCTGCTGTCCACTGTGAGTGCTGAGAGGTCTTACTCACAGGGGAAGAAGGCTACATGACAGTGGCTTGTGCGGGGAGGCTTACACAATGTCCTATCAGGAGGAACATGGGGGGGGGGCATAAGCAAAAGCAACAATTCTTAGGACTCCTTCTCTTTAAGGGACTTTCATACTTCTGATCGTATCTGATCCTCACACCAGACCCCTGCGAGATAAGCCAGAAATGCATCCCAAGTTCTGAACAAAAAATGAGTTTGTAGAGCTGGTGGAATCTGTGTCTCCTAACTTCTAAAACAGACCTAGCAGCTTTTTCTGAGAACAGCATTATCTGAGGCTATGCTTCTGTGTACAAGGCTGGCCCACACAAAGCCGTACTTTACACCATCCTGTACACACAGAGACAAACAAAGGAAAGGAAAGAAGCTGGGGTGAGAGGAAGCAATCCTCCATTAGGATTACCAAGCTATGCTTTAAATTTTCTGCAAACTGATGCTAAATGTCAGTCTGCAGGGGATTGCTATTGGCATCCAGTTACTTCTAACTCATTTGCCAGGGTCTTGCGGAGAGATCCCTTAACAATACTTGGTGTGGTCCTGATCCTGTTTTAATTTGGGCTCGTGGGTCAGTGTACACTTTTCAGAAAAAGAAAATGGAGCCCGATGGCTGCCTGAAAGATTGGTCCGTCAAGTCGACACAGGCCGTGGGCCTAATAATTATGATTCTGATAATGAAGAATCTGATAACAAAATCTAGTCAGATACATTATCATATGTTGGCTATAGAAGACCAGGAGACTCTAGGTTGCTACTCTATCCAGGGTGTTCCCAAGTCTCATCTCCACCCAACCTAAAAGAGGAGATTTCCTCTCCTAGACCAAGCAGAGAGTGGCAACCCAGAACCCCCTCTGTCTGGCGATCTGAATTCTTGCGTAGGCTGCTAGGCGAAGCACTGCAAGGGAATATAAATAAAAGTTAAAAATATGTTTCTGGGTTCCCTGAGGGACAAGCCTGACTGCATAGGGGTTGATGTCAAAAATATCCCCTCTCCAGGAAAAAGACACATCGGACGGGTATGGCCCTTATGCCTCATGGGACAATGACAGGAGGACCAGGGCCATTACAAGGTCCCCTTTAATTACTGGAGGTCAGGCCTATGTCCCCCGCCTTGGCAAGATTAGAGTCGCCACGGTCCTTCTATATACTTGGAGAAGAGATGAGATGTCAGGGACAGCCCTGCCTGTACACTAGGAGCCTAATAGCAACAATAGACCTGATTTACTTGCCTACCCCTAATAAAACATGCCACTATACAATCCAACAAAGGTTCATCTTAAAGACTGCTTGTGTTATTAACTCATGCTGTTATCTCTTTTGTAAATTTACAAGCTACAGGAAAACCACTCAGATCTATCTTTCATGGACCAAACAGATGCCATCTGGATAAGTATATCCACCTAAAGTTCCCATTTACTACCTATTCCAAAGGGTGGGATCCCTCTGGGTTTCAAATGTACATCTTACTTAATCTTATTCCCTACATCTTGTCAAGTCCAGGTGCATCCAAAACAGCTCCAGAGAAGCAACCTCCAGATGCTCCATCTCCTGTCACACACACCTGCTTCTACTGGACCTGTTCCTTCCGACCTATCCTCAGATGGGCTCCATAAACCCTGGACAGCAGGACACAGCCAACTCTCCTAAGACTGGACAAACATCCCCCATGCCCATTCTTCTAGGTTCCCCCTAGAGACACGTCGCCCCCAATGTCAGCAGAAAGTAGCTAGATATCACGACGCCCCGCTTCACCTCTTTTCTTTTTAATTTAACCAAAACGCGGGAATTGTGCCCTTCCCCCACGCTGCCAACCAGTCTAGGTTGAGCAGCCCCTAGGTTGAGCAGCCCGGAACATGCTGTTTACCACTAGAGATCCGAATAACAAAGGACTTGGGAAGCTGCCTGCCTTGGAGACCTGCAGTCTGCCTCAGGAGTTGAGCTGAATGGACTGCCTGCTGAGCTAGCCTTGACACCTGGACTGCTATCTCCTGGCCCAGCCCCTGGGCTGAATGGAGAAGAGACTCTGGAGGGTGGGGCTTCCCCTTTATATTTTAAAGCAAATTATTAAATTTCAGGCATTTATAATAAAAAAAAAAAAAAAAAAAAAACCAAACAAACAAACAAAAAAAGGATTACCAAGCTAGGACAATCATGGAATTTCCATATCCACTGAAATCTCAGGGGACACAGGCAGCCTATCTATACTGGGAAACATAACACCCAAACACCACCTTCATCACCTCCGTCTAGAGCTCCCTTTCCTTTCACACTTACAGACTATGAACACAGACACTTTGCCAAATGAAAGCAAAGACAGGCCCTGTCTTCCAAAACCATGGCCCAGCAGAGTAGAAATAATAAAACTGCAATAGATACTAAGTGCTTACCAACCAGCCCATGAAGGAAAGCCCTGATCCACAATGCTTACCGATGGCCACCATGGCCAATTGCAAACAACCCATTAACACCAGCTGACAAATTTTCTGATTACTTACTGCTATGAAGCTCTCAATTGGCCATCTAAGCAGACTTCAGCAAAACACTGTAACAAATCCAGCACCATCCAGGGCCCTCCACCCCCACCCTACCCCCAGTAAAAGTCTCAGTGGTTAGAGTTTGGGGCTTAGTGATGGAGGCTGAACAAGGCACAGGGAAAACAGGACAGGGAGCTTTCTCAGTCTGCTGGGGCCTCCTCACAGAGACCATGAACCCCAGAAAGACAACTGCAGTAATCCTGTCCCATGAGGCAGGCCAAGTCCGTGCTCCATGCAAAACTCTACACTTCCCACAGCCCCCAGAGTAAAAGATGAAGTTCTTACAAAAATCCATTGATCTCTTTCTCCCTCCCTTCCCACCCTCCTCACTCTGGCCAGCCACCCATTCTGTTCTCTTACTTCAGAGCCTGAATTCAGCCTAGGTGTTCAGTCTACCTGAGTATTCTTTCCTCAGATCTCCACACCACCAATTCGCCTGCCTCTTAATCTTCACTCAGATGTCTCCTTCTCTAGGATGTCCCCAGCACACTCTTGACACCTTCTGCTTCCTCCAATCCACTTATTCCCCAAACACAAGGAAACATGTCTTTTTACTACAGAAACTCTTTATGATGTCAACCGACTAGAAACCACCTTCAGAAGGGCAAAGGTCTATCTGTCCTGTTCCCTGCCACATTTCCACAGCCAAGAACAGAGCTCTACATGTATGTAGGGGGGGGCGGGGAAGGGAGGCAGCAGGAGCGTCTGAACATTTTTCTGCATCAGTGAATGAAGGCAGGCAGGCAGGCCTGGAGGTGGTTTCCCTTAGCTACCATCTTGATTTTCTTAGAGGGGATAGCTAGGCTGAAGGTTATTCCCCACTCAGCAGAGACCCCAGATGCCTTGGCTTTTCCACTGGGATGTAGGACAGGTGTCCCTTGTCCTAACTCTGCACTTCACTTGCTTTCTTCATTTAGGCTGTAATGGGGCCCTATATGGCTAACCTGGACCTGCAGAAAGTCCCAGGATGGAGGCCAAACAGGATGCCAAGCCTGAGGGCCTTCACTGAGCTACAGTGGGAGATCTGAGGTAAGGATTGATGTGTTCCTCAAAAGGTCCAGAAAAGACAAGCCCTCTAAACCCCCTGACAACAGTTATATGCCTCCAGCCACTATGATCCCCCATTCCCTACTCTGAACCTAGAAGAACCCCCACCCCCAAATGGTTAGAACCTCTACCCCAGTGGTTAGGGCCGATAGGCTGTTCCATCATGCCTCGCGCAGGCTCTCCACATACAAGGCAGACAGTTCTTATTGCTATTTTAAGTTCTGCAGGCCTAACTGTAGCACATAGCCACAGCAGGCAGCCAGTCAGGACAGGAGATTGAGAAGCTAGGCTCACTGAAGGGAGTCAGAGGGACTGGTCATCCCCTTACACCAGCCCTTGGTAAAAAGACCAGAAACCCCCAGGCCACACCTTCAAACCTACAGGTCATGGGAACATGAGTCAGGGGCTGCCTCAGGCATACCCAAATTCCATTTCTGAATGTGAACCCAGTCTCCACAGCAAAAGTTCTCCTAGCCCCACCCTACAATTCTCAGAAGTTTCAAGGAAGCAAAAGCTAGTACAGCAGTCAGATAAAAACACAGCCCCAAGAGATGAATTCTGTGGTATCTGCAATGACTCCTGTCCCTCCCTAACATAGAGTCCCTCCCAGCACTGTGCCAGGTACATGGCCACAGTCAACATTCTAAAGCCTAAGGTGAAGTCTAGAAATAAGCTTTGTCATTATCATTTTTAGTGATGTCCTCTGACATCACTGGACCACAAAAACTAAGACCAGAGACCGCAGAACCAAGGGACCAATGGAATTTAGCAACAAAATACTGCCACTCATGGAACTACACACAATGGCATCATCCTTCTGTAGTACATAGTGGCCATATACCAACCTGTACACCACCAAAAGATACCCACGTGACTGGAAGCTGGCTCAAGAAGAGATAGAGAAAGCAGGCACTCTGGTCACAAGCTGTACCCAATCCAACCTCATGCTTCAGCACATCAGCAAAATCACTCCAGGCAGGACAGGTCACACAGGCCTGGGGCCACCAGCAGCATCTTACAACTCAAATTGCCTAGTTTAAGCAGCATCAGCACTGGTAAAAGGGGAAGAGATACCAGCAGGTGCTCTAATTAGGGAGCTCTGGGACCTGGCTGAACAGCCATTCACATTCACACTCACACTCACACTCACACTCACACTCACACTCACACTCCAGCTGACCAGCACGTCATAGGAGTGTGACAAAAACAAAGGAAACCCTGCATAATTTAATTGGCCACCAGAGTTCCTCAGCACTCACAGAGTGCCCATCCTGGGTTCGCCACCTTGGTGTCATCAGGGAACATCCCTGCTCAGTCTGTGTCTTGGGAAAGAGTGGACATCTGCTGTCCACTGTGAGTGCTGAGAGGTCTTACTCACAGGGGAAGAAGGCTACATGACAGTGGCTTGTGCGGGGAGGCTTACACAATGTCCTATCAGGAGGAACATGGGGGGGGGGCATAAGCAAAAGCAACAATTCTTAGGACTCCTTCTCTTTAAGGGACTTTCATACTTCTGATCGTATCTGATCCTCACACCAGACCCCTGCGAGATAAGCCAGAAATGCATCCCAAGTTCTGAACAAAAAATGAGTTTGTAGAGCTGGTGGAATCTGTGTCTCCTAACTTCTAAAACAGACCTAGCAGCTTTTTCTGAGAACAGCATTATCTGAGGCTATGCTTCTGTGTACAAGGCTGGCCCACACAAAGCCGTACTTTACACCATCCTGTACACACAGAGACAAACAAAGGAAAGGAAAGAAGCTGGGGTGAGAGGAAGCAATCCTCCATTAGGATTACCAAGCTATGCTTTAAATTTTCTGCAAACTGATGCTAAATGTCAGTCTGCAGGGGATTGCTATTGGCATCCAGTTACTTCTAACTCATTTGCCAGGGTCTTGCGGAGAGATCCCTTAACAATACTTGGTGTGGTCCTGATCCTGTTTTAATTTGGGCTCGTGGGTCAGTGTACACTTTTCAGAAAAAGAAAATGGAGCCCGATGGCTGCCTGAAAGATTGGTCCGTCAAGTCGACACAGGCCGTGGGCCTAATAATTATGATTCTGATAATGAAGAATCTGATAACAAAATCTAGTCAGATACATTATCATATGTTGGCTATAGAAGACCAGGAGACTCTAGGTTGCTACTCTATCCAGGGTGTTCCCAAGTCTCATCTCCACCCAACCTAAAAGAGGAGATTTCCTCTCCTAGACCAAGCAGAGAGTGGCAACCCAGAACCCCCTCTGTCTGGCGATCTGAATTCTTGCGTAGGCTGCTAGGCGAAGCACTGCAAGGGAATATAAATAAAAGTTAAAAATATGTTTCTGGGTTCCCTGAGGGACAAGCCTGACTGCATAGGGGTTGATGTCAAAAATATCCCCTCTCCAGGAAAAAGACACATCGGACGGGTATGGCCCTTATGCCTCATGGGACAATGACAGGAGGACCAGGGCCATTACAAGGTCCCCTTTAATTACTGGAGGTCAGGCCTATGTCCCCGCCTTGGCAAGATTAGAGTCGCCACGGTCCTTCTATATACTTGGAGAAGAGATGAGATGTCAGGGACAGCCCTGCCTGTACACTAGGAGCCTAATAGCAACAATAGACCTGATTTACTTGCCTACCCCTAATAAAACATGCCACTATACAATCCAACAAAGGTTCATCTTAAAGACTGCTTGTGTTATTAACTCATGCTGTTATCTCTTTTGTAAATTTACAAGCTACAGGAAAACCACTCAGATCTATCTTTCATGGACCAAACAGATGCCATCTGGATAAGTATATCCACCTAAAGTTCCCATTTACTACCTATTCCAAAGGGTGGGATCCCTCTGGGTTTCAAATGTACATCTTACTTAATCTTATTCCCTACATCTTGTCAAGTCCAGGTGCATCCAAAACAGCTCCAGAGAAGCAACCTCCAGATGCTCCATCTCCTGTCACACACACCTGCTTCTACTGGACCTGTTCCTTCCGACCTATCCTCAGATGGGCTCCATAAACCCTGGACAGCAGGACACAGCCAACTCTCCTAAGACTGGACAAACATCCCCCATGCCCATTCTTCTAGGTTCCCCCTAGAGACACGTCGCCCCCAATGTCAGCAGAAAGTAGCTAGATATCACGACGCCCCGCTTCACCTCTTTTCTTTTTAATTTAACCAAAACGCGGGAATTGTGCCCTTCCCCCACGCTGCCAACCAGTCTAGGTTGAGCAGCCCCTAGGTTGAGCAGCCCGGAACATGCTGTTTACCACTAGAGATCCGAATAACAAAGGACTTGGGAAGCTGCCTGCCTTGGAGACCTGCAGTCTGCCTCAGGAGTTGAGCTGAATGGACTGCCTGCTGAGCTAGCCTTGACACCTGGACTGCTATCTCCTGGCCCAGCCCCTGGGCTGAATGGAGAAGAGACTCTGGAGGGTGGGGCTTCCCCTTTATATGTGAAAGCAAATTATTAAATTTCAGGCCTTGATCAGAAAAAAAAAAAAAAAAAAAACAAACAAACAAACAAAAAAAGGATTACCAAGCTAGGACAATCATGGAATTTCCATATCCACTGAAATCTCAGGGGACACAGGCAGCCTATCTATACTGGGAAACATAACACCCAAACACCACCTTCATCACCTCCGTCTAGAGCTCCCTTTTCCTTTCACACTTACAGACTATGAACACAGACACTTTGCCAAATGAAAGCAAAGACAGGCCCTGTCTTCCAAAACCATGGCCCAGCAGAGTAGAAATAATAAAACTGCAATAGATACTAAGTGCTTACCAACCAGCCCATGAAGAAAGCCCTGATCCACAATGCTTACCGATGGCCACCATGGCCAATTGCAAACAACCCATTAACACCAGCTGACAAATTTTCTGATTACTTACTGCTATGAAGCTCTCAATTGGCCATCTAAGCAGACTTCAGCAAAACACTGTAACAAATCCAGCACCATCCAGGGCCCTCCACCCCCACCCTACCCCCAGTAAAAGTCTCAGTGGTTAGAGTTTGGGGCTTAGTGATGGAGGCTGAACAAGGCACAGGGAAAACAGGACAGGGAGCTTTCTCAGTCTGCTGGGGCCTCCTCACAGAGACCATGAACCCCAGAAAGACAACTGCAGTAATCCTGTCCCATGAGGCAGGCCAAGTCCGTGCTCCATGCAAAACTCTACACTTCCCACAGCCCCCAGAGTAAAAGATGAAGTTCTTACAAAAATCCATTGATCTCTTTCTCCCTCCCTTCCCACCCTCCTCACTCTGGCCAGCCACCCATTCTGTTCTCTTACTTCAGAGCCTGAATTCAGCCTAGGTGTTCAGTCTACCTGAGTATTCTTTCCTCAGATCTCCACACCACCAATTCGCCTGCCTCTTAATCTTCACTCAGATGTCTCCTTCTCTAGGATGTCCCCAGCACACTCTTGACACCTTCTGCTTCCTCCAATCCACTTATTCCCCAAACACAAGGAAACATGTCTTTTTACTACAGAAACTCTTTATGATGTCAACCGACTAGAAACCACCTTCAGAAGGGCAAAGGTCTATCTGTCCTGTTCCCTGCCACATTTCCACAGCCAAGAACAGAGCTCTACATGTATGTAGGGGGGGCGGGGAAGGGAGGCAGCAGGAGCGTCTGAACATTTTTCTGCATCAGTGAATGAAGGCAGGCAGGCAGGCCTGGAGGTGGTTTCCCTTAGCTACCATCTTGATTTTCTTAGAGGGGATAGCTAGGCTGAAGGTTATTCCCCACTCAGCAGAGACCCCAGATGCCTTGGCTTTTCCACTGGGATGTAGGACAGGTGTCCCTTGTCCTAACTCTGCACTTCACTTGCTTTCTTCATTTAGGCTGTAATGGGGCCCTATATGGCTAACCTGGACCTGCAGAAAGTCCCAGGATGGAGGCCAAACAGGATGCCAAGCCTGAGGGCCTTCACTGAGCTACAGTGGGAGATCTGAGGTAAGGATTGATGTGTTCCTCAAAAGGTCCAGAAAAGACAAGCCCTCTAAACCCCCTGACAACAGTTATATGCCTCCAGCCACTATGATCCCCCATTCCCTACTCTGAACCTAGAAGAACCCCCACCCCCAAATGGTTAGAACCTCTACCCCAGTGGTTAGGGCCGATAGGCTGTTCCATCATGCCTCGCGCAGGCTCTCCACATACAAGGCAGACAGTTCTTATTGCTATTTTAAGTTCTGCAGGCCTAACTGTAGCACATAGCCACAGCAGGCAGCCAGTCAGGACAGGAGATTGAGAAGCTAGGCTCACTGAAGGGAGTCAGAGGGACTGGTCATCCCCTTACACCAGCCCTTGGTAAAAAGACCAGAAACCCCCAGGCCACACCTTCAAACCTACAGGTCATGGGAACATGAGTCAGGGGCTGCCTCAGGCATACCCAAATTCCATTTCTGAATGTGAACCCAGTCTCCACAGCAAAAGTTCTCCTAGCCCCACCCTACAATTCTCAGAAGTTTCAAGGAAGCAAAAGCTAGTACAGCAGTCAGATAAAAACACAGCCCCAAGAGATGAATTCTGTGGTATCTGCAATGACTCCTGTCCCTCCCTAACATAGAGTCCCTCCCAGCACTGTGCCAGGTACATGGCCACAGTCAACATTCTAAAGCCTAAGGTGAAGTCTAGAAATAAGCTTTGTCATTATCATTTTTAGTGATGTCCTCTGACATCACTGGACCACAAAAACTAAGACCAGAGACCGCAGAACCAAGGGACCAATGGAATTTAGCAACAAAATACTGCCACTCATGGAACTACACACAATGGCATCATCCTTCTGTAGTACATAGTGGCCATATACCAACCTGTACACCACCAAAAGATACCCACGTGACTGGAAGCTGGCTCAAGAAGAGATAGAGAAAGCAGGCACTCTGGTCACAAGCTGTACCCAATCCAACCTCATGCTTCAGCACATCAGCAAAATCACTCCAGGCAGGACAGGTCACACAGGCCTGGGGCCACCAGCAGCATCTTACAACTCAAATTGCCTAGTTTAAGCAGCATCAGCACTGGTAAAAGGGGAAGAGATACCAGCAGGTGCTCTAATTAGGGAGCTCTGGGACCTGGCTGAACAGCCATTCACATTCACACTCACACTCACACTCACACTCACACTCACACTCACACTCACACTCCAGCTGACCAGCACGTCATAGGAGTGTGACAAAAACAAAGGAAACCCTGCATAATTTAATTGGCCACCAGAGTTCCTCAGCACTCACAGAGTGCCCATCCTGGGTTCGCCACCTTGGTGTCATCAGGGAACATCCCTGCTCAGTCTGTGTCTTGGGAAAGAGTGGACATCTGCTGTCCACTGTGAGTGCTGAGAGGTCTTACTCACAGGGGAAGAAGGCTACATGACAGTGGCTTGTGCGGGGAGGCTTACACAATGTCCTATCAGGAGGAACATGGGGGGGGGGCATAAGCAAAAGCAACAATTCTTAGGACTCCTTCTCTTTAAGGGACTTTCATACTTCTGATCGTATCTGATCCTCACACCAGACCCCTGCGAGATAAGCCAGAAATGCATCCCAAGTTCTGAACAAAAAATGAGTTTGTAGAGCTGGTGGAATCTGTGTCTCCTAACTTCTAAAACAGACCTAGCAGCTTTTTCTGAGAACAGCATTATCTGAGGCTATGCTTCTGTGTACAAGGCTGGCCCACACAAAGCCGTACTTTACACCATCCTGTACACACAGAGACAAACAAAGGAAAGGAAAGAAGCTGGGGTGAGAGGAAGCAATCCTCCATTAGGATTACCAAGCTATGCTTTAAATTTTCTGCAAACTGATGCTAAATGTCAGTCTGCAGGGGATTGCTATTGGCATCCAGTTACTTCTAACTCATTTGCCAGGGTCTTGCGGAGAGATCCCTTAACAATACTTGGTGTGGTCCTGATCCTGTTTTAATTTGGGCTCGTGGGTCAGTGTACACTTTTCAGAAAAAGAAAATGGAGCCCGATGGCTGCCTGAAAGATTGGTCCGTCAAGTCGACACAGGCCGTGGGCCTAATAATTATGATTCTGATAATGAAGAATCTGATAACAAAATCTAGTCAGATACATTATCATATGTTGGCTATAGAAGACCAGGAGACTCTAGGTTGCTACTCTATCCAGGGTGTTCCCAAGTCTCATCTCCACCCAACCTAAAAGAGGAGATTTCCTCTCCTAGACCAAGCAGAGAGTGGCAACCCAGAACCCCCTCTGTCTGGCGATCTGAATTCTTGCGTAGGCTGCTAGGCGAAGCACTGCAAGGGAATATAAATAAAAGTTAAAAATATGTTTCTGGGTTCCCTGAGGGACAAGCCTGACTGCATAGGGGTTGATGTCAAAAATATCCCCTCTCCAGGAAAAAGACACATCGGACGGGTATGGCCCTTATGCCTCATGGGACAATGACAGGAGGACCAGGGCCATTACAAGGTCCCCTTTAATTACTGGAGGTCAGGCCTATGTCCCCGCCTTGGCAAGATTAGAGTCGCCACGGTCCTTCTATATACTTGGAGAAGAGATGAGATGTCAGGGACAGCCCTGCCTGTACACTAGGAGCCTAATAGCAACAATAGACCTGATTTACTTGCCTACCCCTAATAAAACATGCCACTATACAATCCAACAAAGGTTCATCTTAAAGACTGCTTGTGTTATTAACTCATGCTGTTATCTCTTTTGTAAATTTACAAGCTACAGGAAAACCACTCAGATCTATCTTTCATGGACCAAACAGATGCCATCTGGATAAGTATATCCACCTAAAGTTCCCATTTACTACCTATTCCAAAGGGTGGGATCCCTCTGGGTTTCAAATGTACATCTTACTTAATCTTATTCCCTACATCTTGTCAAGTCCAGGTGCATCCAAAACAGCTCCAGAGAAGCAACCTCCAGATGCTCCATCTCCTGTCACACACACCTGCTTCTACTGGACCTGTTCCTTCCGACCTATCCTCAGATGGGCTCCATAAACCCTGGACAGCAGGACACAGCCAACTCTCCTAAGACTGGACAAACATCCCCCATGCCCATTCTTCTAGGTTCCCCCTAGAGACACGTCGCCCCCAATGTCAGCAGAAAGTAGCTAGATATCACGACGCCCCGCTTCACCTCTTTTCTTTTTAATTTAACCAAAACGCGGGAATTGTGCCCTTCCCCCACGCTGCCAACCAGTCTAGGTTGAGCAGCCCCTAGGTTGAGCAGCCCGGAACATGCTGTTTACCACTAGAGATCCGAATAACAAAGGACTTGGGAAGCTGCCTGCCTTGGAGACCTGCAGTCTGCCTCAGGAGTTGAGCTGAATGGACTGCCTGCTGAGCTAGCCTTGACACCTGGACTGCTATCTCCTGGCCCAGCCCCTGGGCTGAATGGAGAAGAGACTCTGGAGGGTGGGGCTTCCCCTTTATATGTGAAAGCAAATTATTAAATTTCAGGCCTTGATCAGAAAAAAAAAAAAAAAAAAAAAAAAACCAAACAAACAAACAAAAAAAGGATTACCAAGCTAGGACAATCATGGAATTTCCATATCCACTGAAATCTCAGGGGACACAGGCAGCCTATCTATACTGGGAAACATAACACCCAAACACCACCTTCATCACCTCCGTCTAGAGCTCCCTTTTCCTTTCACACTTACAGACTATGAACACAGACACTTTGCCAAATGAAAGCAAAGACAGGCCCTGTCTTCCAAAACCATGGCCCAGCAGAGTAGAAATAATAAAACTGCAATAGATACTAAGTGCTTACCAACCAGCCCATGAAGAAAGCCCTGATCCACAATGCTTACCGATGGCCACCATGGCCAATTGCAAACAACCCATTAACACCAGCTGACAAATTTTCTGATTACTTACTGCTATGAAGCTCTCAATTGGCCATCTAAGCAGACTTCAGCAAAACACTGTAACAAATCCAGCACCATCCAGGGCCCTCCACCCCCACCCTACCCCCAGTAAAAGTCTCAGTGGTTAGAGTTTGGGGCTTAGTGATGGAGGCTGAACAAGGCACAGGGAAAACAGGACAGGGAGCTTTCTCAGTCTGCTGGGGCCTCCTCACAGAGACCATGAACCCCAGAAAGACAACTGCAGTAATCCTGTCCCATGAGGCAGGCCAAGTCCGTGCTCCATGCAAAACTCTACACTTCCCACAGCCCCCAGAGTAAAAGATGAAGTTCTTACAAAAATCCATTGATCTCTTTCTCCCTCCCTTCCCACCCTCCTCACTCTGGCCAGCCACCCATTCTGTTCTCTTACTTCAGAGCCTGAATTCAGCCTAGGTGTTCAGTCTACCTGAGTATTCTTTCCTCAGATCTCCACACCACCAATTCGCCTGCCTCTTAATCTTCACTCAGATGTCTCCTTCTCTAGGATGTCCCCAGCACACTCTTGACACCTTCTGCTTCCTCCAATCCACTTATTCCCCAAACACAAGGAAACATGTCTTTTTACTACAGAAACTCTTTATGATGTCAACCGACTAGAAACCACCTTCAGAAGGGCAAGGTCTATCTGTCCTGTTCCCTGCCACATTTCCACAGCCAAGAACAGAGCTCTACATGTATGTAGGGGGGGCGGGGAAGGGAGGCAGCAGGAGCGTCTGAACATTTTTCTGCATCAGTGAATGAAGGCAGGCAGGCAGGCCTGGAGGTGGTTTCCCTTAGCTACCATCTTGATTTTCTTAGAGGGGATAGCTAGGCTGAAGGTTATTCCCCACTCAGCAGAGACCCCAGATGCCTTGGCTTTTCCACTGGGATGTAGGACAGGTGTCCCTTGTCCTAACTCTGCACTTCACTTGCTTTCTTCATTTAGGCTGTAATGGGGCCCTATATGGCTAACCTGGACCTGCAGAAAGTCCCAGGATGGAGGCCAAACAGGATGCCAAGCCTGAGGGCCTTCACTGAGCTACAGTGGGAGATCTGAGGTAAGGATTGATGTGTTCCTCAAAAGGTCCAGAAAAGACAAGCCCTCTAAACCCCCTGACAACAGTTATATGCCTCCAGCCACTATGATCCCCCATTCCCTACTCTGAACCTAGAAGAACCCCCACCCCCAAATGGTTAGAACCTCTACCCCAGTGGTTAGGGCCGATAGGCTGTTCCATCATGCCTCGCGCAGGCTCTCCACATACAAGGCAGACAGTTCTTATTGCTATTTTAAGTTCTGCAGGCCTAACTGTAGCACATAGCCACAGCAGGCAGCCAGTCAGGACAGGAGATTGAGAAGCTAGGCTCACTGAAGGGAGTCAGAGGGACTGGTCATCCCCTTACACCAGCCCTTGGTAAAAAGACCAGAAACCCCCAGGCCACACCTTCAAACCTACAGGTCATGGGAACATGAGTCAGGGGCTGCCTCAGGCATACCCAAATTCCATTTCTGAATGTGAACCCAGTCTCCACAGCAAAAGTTCTCCTAGCCCCACCCTACAATTCTCAGAAGTTTCAAGGAAGCAAAAGCTAGTACAGCAGTCAGATAAAAACACAGCCCCAAGAGATGAATTCTGTGGTATCTGCAATGACTCCTGTCCCTCCCTAACATAGAGTCCCTCCCAGCACTGTGCCAGGTACATGGCCACAGTCAACATTCTAAAGCCTAAGGTGAAGTCTAGAAATAAGCTTTGTCATTATCATTTTTAGTGATGTCCTCTGACATCACTGGACCACAAAAACTAAGACCAGAGACCGCAGAACCAAGGGACCAATGGAATTTAGCAACAAAATACTGCCACTCATGGAACTACACACAATGGCATCATCCTTCTGTAGTACATAGTGGCCATATACCAACCTGTACACCACCAAAAGATACCCACGTGACTGGAAGCTGGCTCAAGAAGAGATAGAGAAAGCAGGCACTCTGGTCACAAGCTGTACCCAATCCAACCTCATGCTTCAGCACATCAGCAAAATCACTCCAGGCAGGACAGGTCACACAGGCCTGGGGCCACCAGCAGCATCTTACAACTCAAATTGCCTAGTTTAAGCAGCATCAGCACTGGTAAAAGGGGAAGAGATACCAGCAGGTGCTCTAATTAGGGAGCTCTGGGACCTGGCTGAACAGCCATTCACATTCACACTCACACTCACACTCACACTCACACTCACACTCCAGCTGACCAGCACGTCATAGGAGTGTGACAAAAACAAAGGAAACCCTGCATAATTTAATTGGCCACCAGAGTTCCTCAGCACTCACAGAGTGCCCATCCTGGGTTCGCCACCTTGGTGTCATCAGGGAACATCCCTGCTCAGTCTGTGTCTTGGGAAAGAGTGGACATCTGCTGTCCACTGTGAGTGCTGAGAGGTCTTACTCACAGGGGAAGAAGGCTACATGACAGTGGCTTGTGCGGGGAGGCTTACACAATGTCCTATCAGGAGGAACATGGGGGGGGGGGGCATAAGCAAAAGCAACAATTCTTAGGACTCCTTCTCTTTAAGGGACTTTCATACTTCTGATCGTATCTGATCCTCACACCAGACCCCTGCGAGATAAGCCAGAAATGCATCCCAAGTTCTGAACAAAAAATGAGTTTGTAGAGCTGGTGGAATCTGTGTCTCCTAACTTCTAAAACAGACCTAGCAGCTTTTTCTGAGAACAGCATTATCTGAGGCTATGCTTCTGTGTACAAGGCTGGCCCACACAAAGCCGTACTTTACACCATCCTGTACACACAGAGACAAACAAAGGAAAGGAAAGAAGCTGGGGTGAGAGGAAGCAATCCTCCATTAGGATTACCAAGCTATGCTTTAAATTTTCTGCAAACTGATGCTAAATGTCAGTCTGCAGGGGATTGCTATTGGCATCCAGTTACTTCTAACTCATTTTGCCAGGGTCTTGCGGAGAGATCCCTTAACAATACTTGGTGTGGTCCTGATCCTGTTTTAATTTGGGCTCGTGGGTCAGTGTACACTTTTCAGAAAAAGAAAATGGAGCCCGATGGCTGCCTGAAAGATTGGTCCGTCAAGTCGACACAGGCCGTGGGCCTAATAATTATGATTCTGATAATGAAGAATCTGATAACAAAATCTAGTCAGATACATTATCATATGTTGGCTATAGAAGACCAGGAGACTCTAGGTTGCTACTCTATCCAGGGTGTTCCCAAGTCTCATCTCCACCCAACCTAAAAGAGGAGATTTCCTCTCCTAGACCAAGCAGAGAGTGGCAACCCAGAACCCCCTCTGTCTGGCGATCTGAATTCTTGCGTAGGCTGCTAGGCGAAGCACTGCAAGGGAATATAAATAAAAGTTAAAATATGTTTCTGGGTTCCCTGAGGGACAAGCCTGACTGCATAGGGGTTGATGTCAAAAATATCCCCTCTCCAGGAAAAAGACACATCGGACGGGTATGGCCCTTATGCCTCATGGGACAATGACAGGAGGACCAGGGCCATTACAAGGTCCCCTTTAATTACTGGAGGTCAGGCCTATGTCCCCGCCTTGGCAAGATTAGAGTCGCCACGGTCCTTCTATATACTTGGAGAAGAGATGAGATGTCAGGGACAGCCCTGCCTGTACACTAGGAGCCTAATAGCAACAATAGACCTGATTTACTTTGCCTACCCCTAATAAAACATGCCACTATACAATCCAACAAAGGTTCATCTTAAAGACTGCTTGTGTTATTAACTCATGCTGTTATCTCTTTTGTAAATTTACAAGCTACAGGAAAAACCACTCAGATCTATCTTTCATGGACCAAACAGATGCCATCTGGATAAGTATATCCACCTAAAGTTCCCATTTACTACCTATTCCAAAGGGTGGGATCCCTCTGGGTTTCAAATGTACATCTTACTTAATCTTATTCCCTACATCTTGTCAAGTCCAGGTGCATCCAAAACAGCTCCAGAGAAGCAACCTCCAGATGCTCCATCTCCTGTCACACACACCTGCTTCTACTGGACCTGTTCCTTCCGACCTATCCTCAGATGGGCTCCATAAACCCTGGACAGCAGGACACAGCCAACTCTCCTAAGACTGGACAAACATCCCCCATGCCCATTCTTCTAGGTTCCCCTAGAGACACGTCGCCCCCAATGTCAGCAGAAAGTAGCTAGATATCACGACGCCCCGCTTCACCTCTTTTCTTTTTAATTTAACCAAAACGCGGGAATTGTGCCCTTCCCCCACGCTGCCAACCAGTCTAGGTTGAGCAGCCCCTAGGTTGAGCAGCCCGGAACATGCTGTTTACCACTAGAGATCCGAATAACAAAGGACTTGGGAAGCTGCCTGCCTTGGAGACCTGCAGTCTGCCTCAGGAGTTGAGCTGAATGGACTGCCTGCTGAGCTAGCCTTGACACCTGGACTGCTATCTCCTGGCCCAGCCCCTGGGCTGAATGGAGAAGAGACTCTGGAGGGTGGGGCTTCCCCTTTATATGTGAAAGCAAATTATTAATTTCAGGCCTTGATCAGAAAAAAAAAAAAAAAAAAAAACCAAACAAACAAACAAAAAAAGGATTACCAAGCTAGGACAATCATGGAATTTCCATATCCACTGAAATCTCAGGGGACACAGGCAGCCTATCTATACTGGGAAACATAACACCCAAACACCACCTTCATCACCTCCGTCTAGAGCTCCCTTTTCCTTTCACACTTACAGACTATGAACACAGACACTTTGCCAAATGAAAGCAAAGACAGGCCCTGTCTTCCAAAACCATGGCCCAGCAGAGTAGAAATAATAAAACTGCAATAGATACTAAGTGCTTACCAACCAGCCCATGAAGAAAGCCCTGATCCACAATGCTTACCGATGGCCACCATGGCCAATTGCAAACAACCCATTAACACCAGCTGACAAATTTTCTGATTACTTACTGCTATGAAGCTCTCAATTGGCCATCTAAGCAGACTTCAGCAAAACACTGTAACAAATCCAGCACCATCCAGGGCCCTCCACCCCACCCTACCCCCAGTAAAAGTCTCAGTGGTTAGAGTTTGGGGCTTAGTGATGGAGGCTGAACAAGGCACAGGGAAAACAGGACAGGGAGCTTTCTCAGTCTGCTGGGGCCTCCTCACAGAGACCATGAACCCCAGAAAGACAACTGCAGTAATCCTGTCCCATGAGGCAGGCCAAGTCCGTGCTCCATGCAAAACTCTACACTTCCCACAGCCCCCAGAGTAAAAGATGAAGTTCTTACAAAAATCCATTGATCTCTTTCTCCCTCCCTTCCCACCCTCCTCACTCTGGCCAGCCACCCATTCTGTTCTCTTACTTCAGAGCCTGAATTCAGCCTAGGTGTTCAGTCTACCTGAGTATTCTTTCCTCAGATCTCCACACCACCAATTCGCCTGCCTCTTAATCTTCACTCAGATGTCTCCTTCTCTAGGATGTCCCCAGCACACTCTTGACACCTTCTGCTTCCTCCAATCCACTTATTCCCCAAACACAAGGAAACATGTCTTTTTACTACAGAAACTCTTTATGATGTCAACCGACTAGAAACCACCTTCAGAAGGGCAAAGGTCTATCTGTCCTGTTCCCTGCCACATTTCCACAGCCAAGAACAGAGCTCTACATGTATGTAGGGGGGGCGGGGAAGGGAGGCAGCAGGAGCGTCTGAACATTTTTCTGCATCAGTGAATGAAGGCAGGCAGGCAGGCCTGGAGGTGGTTTCCCTTAGCTACCATCTTGATTTTCTTAGAGGGGATAGCTAGGCTGAAGGTTATTCCCCACTCAGCAGAGACCCCAGATGCCTTGGCTTTTCCACTGGGATGTAGGACAGGGTGTCCCTTGTCCTAACTCTGCACTTCACTTGCTTTCTTCATTTAGGCTGTAATGGGGGCCCTATATGGCTAACCTGGACCTGCAGAAAGTCCCAGGATGGAGGCCAAACAGGATGCCAAGCCTGAGGGCCTTCACTGAGCTACAGTGGGAGATCTGAGGTAAGGATTGATGTGTTCCTCAAAAGGTCCAGAAAAGACAAGCCCTCTAAACCCCCTGACAACAGTTATATGCCTCCAGCCACTATGATCCCCCATTCCCTACTCTGAACCTAGAAGAACCCCCACCCCCAAATGGTTAGAACCTCTACCCCAGTGGTTAGGGCCGATAGGCTGTTCCATCATGCCTCGCGCAGGCTCTCCACATACAAGGCAGACAGTTCTTATTGCTATTTTAAGTTCTGCAGGCCTAACTGTAGCACATAGCCACAGCAGGCAGCCAGTCAGGACAGGAGATTGAGAAGCTAGGCTCACTGAAGGGAGTCAGAGGGACTGGTCATCCCCTTACACCAGCCCTTGGTAAAAAGACCAGAAACCCCCAGGCCACACCTTCAAACCTACAGGTCATGGGAACATGAGTCAGGGGCTGCCTCAGGCATACCCAAATTCCATTTCTGAATGTGAACCCAGTCTCCACAGCAAAGTTCTCCTAGCCCCACCTACAATTCTCAGAAGTTTCAAGGAAGCAAAAGCTAGTACAGCAGTCAGATAAAAACACAGCCCCAAGAGATGAATTCTGTGGTATCTGCAATGACTCCTGTCCCTCCCTAACATAGAGTCCCTCCCAGCACTGTGCCAGGTACATGGCCACAGTCAACATTCTAAAGCCTAAGGTGAAGTCTAGAAATAAGCTTTGTCATTATCATTTTTAGTGATGTCCTCTGACATCACTGGACCACAAAAACTAAGACCAGAGACCGCAGAACCAAGGGACCAATGGAATTTAGCAACAAAATACTGCCACTCATGGAACTACACACAATGGCATCATCCTTCTGTAGTACATAGTGGCCATATACCAACCTGTACACCACCAAAAGATACCCACGTGACTGGAAGCTGGCTCAAGAAGAGATAGAGAAAGCAGGCACTCTGGTCACAAGCTGTACCCAATCCAACCTCATGCTTCAGCACATCAGCAAAATCACTCCAGGCAGGACAGGTCACACAGGCCTGGGGCCACCAGCAGCATCTTACAACTCAAATTGCCTAGTTTAAGCAGCATCAGCACTGGTAAAAGGGGAAGAGATACCAGCAGGTGCTCTAATTAGGGAGCTCTGGGACCTGGCTGAACAGCCATTCACATTCACACTCACACTCACACTCACACTCACACTCACACTCCAGCTGACCAGCACGTCATAGGAGTGTGACAAAAACAAAGGAACCCTGCATAATTTAATTGGCCACCAGAGTTCCTCAGCACTCACAGAGTGCCATCCTGGGTTCGCCACCTTGGTGTCATCAGGGAACATCCCTGCTCAGTCTGTGTCTTGGGAAAGAGTGGACATCTGCTGTCCACTGTGAGTGCTGAGAGGTCTTACTCACAGGGGAAGAAGGCTACATGACAGTGGCTTGTGCGGGGAGGCTTACACAATGTCCTATCAGGAGGAACATGGGGGGGGGGGCATAAGCAAAAGCAACAATTCTTAGGACTCCTTCTCTTTAAGGGACTTTCATACTTCTGATCGTATCTGATCCTCACACCAGACCCCTGCGAGATAAGCCAGAAATGCATCCCAAGTTCTGAACAAAAAATGAGTTTGTAGAGCTGGTGGAATCTGTGTCTCCTAACTTCTAAAACAGACCTAGCAGCTTTTTCTGAGAACAGCATTATCTGAGGCTATGCTTCTGTGTACAAGGCTGGCCCACACAAAGCCGTACTTTACACCATCCTGTACACACAGAGACAAACAAGGAAAGGAAAGAAGCTGGGGTGAGAGGAAGCAATCCTCCATTAGGATTACCAAGCTATGCTTTAAATTTTCTGCAAACTGATGCTAAATGTCAGTCTGCAGGGGATTGCTATTGGCATCCAGTTACTTCTAACTCATTTGCCAGGGTCTTGCGGAGAGATCCCTTAACAATACTTGGTGTGGTCCTGATCCTGTTTTAATTTGGGCTCGTGGGTCAGTGTACACTTTTCAGAAAAAGAAAATGGAGCCCGATGGCTGCCTGAAAGATTGGTCCGTCAAGTCGACACAGGCCGTGGGCCTAATAATTATGATTCTGATAATGAAGAATCTGATAACAAAATCTAGTCAGATACATTATCATATGTTGGCTATAGAAGACCAGGAGACTCTAGGTTGCTACTCTATCCAGGGTGTTCCCAAGTCTCATCTCCACCCAACCTAAAAGAGGAGATTTCCTCTCCTAGACCAAGCAGAGAGTGGCAACCCAGAACCCCCTCTGTCTGGCGATCTGAATTCTTGCGTAGGCTGCTAGGCGAAGCACTGCAAGGGAATATAAATAAAAGTTAAAAAATATGTTTCTGGGTTCCCTGAGGGACAAGCCTGACTGCATAGGGGTTGATGTCAAAAATATCCCCTCTCCAGGAAAAAGACACATCGGACGGGTATGGCCCTTATGCCTCATGGGACAATGACAGGAGGACCAGGGCCATTACAAGGTCCCCTTTAATTACTGGAGGTCAGGCCTATGTCCCCGCCTTGGCAAGATTAGAGTCGCCACGGTCCTTCTATATACTTGGAGAAGAGATGAGATGTCAGGGACAGCCCTGCCTGTACACTAGGAGCCTAATAGCAACAATAGACCTGATTTACTTGCCTACCCCTAATAAAACATGCCACTATACAATCCAACAAAGGTTCATCTTAAAGACTGCTTGTGTTATTAACTCATGCTGTTATCTCTTTTGTAAATTTACAAGCTACAGGAAAACCACTCAGATCTATCTTTCATGGACCAAACAGATGCCATCTGGATAAGTATATCCACCTAAAGTTCCCATTTACTACCTATTCCAAAGGGTGGGATCCCTCTGGGTTTCAAATGTACATCTTACTTAATCTTATTCCCTACATCTTGTCAAGTCCAGGTGCATCCAAAACAGCTCCAGAGAAGCAACCTCCAGATGCTCCATCTCCTGTCACACACACCTGCTTCTACTGGACCTGTTCCTTCCGACCTATCCTCAGATGGGCTCCATAAACCCTGGACAGCAGGACACAGCCAACTCTCCTAAGACTGGACAAACATCCCCATGCCCATTCTTCTAGGTTCCCCCTAGAGACACGTCGCCCCCAATGTCAGCAGAAAGTAGCTAGATATCACCGACGCCCCGCTTCACCTCTTTTCTTTTTAATTTAACCAAAACGCGGGAATTGTGCCCTTCCCCCACGCTGCCAACCAGTCTAGGTTGAGCAGCCCCTAGGTTGAGCAGGCCCGGAACATGCTGTTTACCACTAGAGATCCGAATAACAAAGGACTTGGGAAGCTGCCTGCCTTGGAGACCTGCAGTCTGCCTCAGGAGTTGAGCTGAATGGACTGCCTGCTGAGCTAGCCTTGACACCTGGACTGCTATCTCCTGGCCCAGCCCCTGGGCTGAATGGAGAAAGAGACTCTGGAGGGTGGGGCTTCCCTTTATATGTGAAAGCAAATTATTAAATTTCAGGCCTTGATCAGAAAAAAAAAAAAAAAAAAAAACCAAACAAACAAACAAAAAAAGGATTACCAAGCTAGGACAATCATGGAATTTCCATATCCACTGAAATCTCAGGGGACACAGGCAGCCTATCTATACTGGGAAACATAACACCCAAACACCACCTTCATCACCTCCGTCTAGAGCTCCCTTTTCCTTTCACACTTACAGACTATGAACACAGACACTTTGCCAAATGAAAGCAAAGACAGGCCCTGTCTTCCAAAACCATGGCCCAGCAGAGTAGAAATAATAAAACTGCAATAGATACTAAGTGCTTACCAACAGCCCATGAAGAAAGCCCTGATCCACAATGCTTACCGATGGCCACCATGGCCAATTGCAAACAACCCATTAACACCAGCTGACAAATTTTCTGATTACTTACTGCTATGAAGCTCTCAATTGGCCATCTAAGCAGACTTCAGCAAAACACTGTAACAAATCCAGCACCATCCAGGGCCCTCCACCCCCACCCTACCCCAGTAAAAGTCTCAGTGGTTAGAGTTTGGGGCTTAGTGATGGAGGCTGAACAAGGCACAGGGAAAACAGGACAGGGAGCTTTCTCAGTCTGCTGGGGCCTCCTCACAGAGACCATGAACCCCAGAAAGACAACTGCAGTAATCCTGTCCCATGAGGCAGGCCAAGTCCGTGCTCCATGCAAAACTCTACACTTCCCACAGCCCCCAGAGTAAAAGATGAAGTTCTTACAAAAATCCATTGATCTCTTTCTCCCTCCCTTCCCACCCTCCTCACTCTGGCCAGCCACCCATTCTGTTCTCTTACTTCAGAGCCTGAATTCAGCCTAGGTGTTCAGTCTACCTGAGTATTCTTTCCTCAGATCTCCACACCACCAATTCGCCTGCCTCTTAATCTTCACTCAGATGTCTCCTTCTCTAGGATGTCCCCAGCACACTCTTGACACCTTCTGCTTCCTCCAATCCACTTATTCCCCAAACACAAGGAAACATGTCTTTTTACTACAGAAACTCTTTATGATGTCAACCGACTAGAAACCACCTTCAGAAGGGCAAAGGTCTATCTGTCCTGTTCCCTGCCACATTTCACAGCCAAGAACAGAGCTCTACATGTATGTAGGGGGGGCGGGGAAGGGAGGCAGCAGGAGCGTCTGAACATTTTTCTGCATCAGTGAATGAAGGCAGGCAGGCAGGCCTGGAGGTGGTTTCCCTTAGCTACCATCTTGATTTTCTTAGAGGGGATAGCTAGGCTGAAGGTTATTCCCCACTCAGCAGAGACCCCAGATGCCTTGGCTTTTCCACTGGGATGTAGGACAGGTGTCCCTTGTCCTAACTCTGCACTTCACTTGCTTTCTTCATTTAGGCTGTAATGGGGCCCTATATGGCTAACCTGGACCTGCAGAAAGTCCCAGGATGGAGGCCAAACAGGATGCCAAGCCTGAGGGCCTTCACTGAGCTACAGTGGGAGATCTGAGGTAAGGATTGATGTGTTCCTCAAAAGGTCCAGAAAAGACAAGCCCTCTAAACCCCCTGACAACAGTTATATGCCTCCAGCCACTATGATCCCCCATTCCCTACTCTGAACCTAGAAGAACCCCCACCCCCAAATGGTTAGAACCTCTACCCCAGTGGTTAGGGCCGATAGGCTGTTCCATCATGCCTCGCGCAGGCTCTCCACATACAAGGCAGACAGTTCTTATTGCTATTTTAAGTTCTGCAGGCCTAACTGTAGCACATAGCCACAGCAGGCAGCCAGTCAGGACAGGAGATTGAGAAGCTAGGCTCACTGAAGGGAGTCAGAGGGACTGGTCATCCCCTTACACCAGCCCTTGGTAAAAAGACCAGAAACCCCCAGGCCACACCTTCAAACCTACAGGTCATGGGAACATGAGTCAGGGGCTGCCTCAGGCATACCCAAATTCCATTTCTGAATGTGAACCCAGTCTCCACAGCAAAAGTTCTCCTAGCCCCACCTACAATTCTCAGAAGTTTCAAGGAAGCAAAAGCTAGTACAGCAGTCAGATAAAAACACAGCCCCAAGAGATGAATTCTGTGGTATCTGCAATGACTCCTGTCCCTCCCTAACATAGAGTCCCTCCCAGCACTGTGCCAGGTACATGGCCACAGTCAACATTCTAAAAGCCTAAGGTGAAGTCTAGAAATAAGCTTTGTCATTATCATTTTTAGTGATGTCCTCTGACATCACTGGACCCACAAAAACTAAGACCAGAGACCGCAAGAACCCAAGGGACCAATGGAATTTAGCAACAAAATACTGGCCACTCATGGAACTACACACAATGGCATCATCCTTCTGTAGTACATAGTGGCCATATACCAACCTGTACACCACCAAAAGATACCCACGTGACTGGAAGCTGGCTCAAGAATGAGATAGAGAAAGCAGGCACTCTGGTCACAAGCTGTACCCAATCCAACCTCATGCTTCAGCACATCAGCAAAATCACTCCAGGCAGGACAGGTCACACAGGCCTGGGGCCACCAGCAGCATCTTACAACTCAAATTGCCTAGTTTAAGCAGCATCAGCACTGGTAAAAGGGGAAGAGATACCAGCAGGTGCTCTAATTAGGGAGCTCTGGGACCTGGCTGAACAGCCATTCACACTCACACCCACACTCACACTCACACTCACACTCACACCTCCCAGCTGACCAGCACGTCATAGGAGTGTGACAAAAAACAAAGGAAACCCTGCATAATTTAATTGGCCACCAGAGTTCCTCAGCACTCACAGAGTGCCCATCCTGGGTTCGCCACCTTGGTGTCATCAGGGAACATCCCTGCTCAGTCTGTGTCTTGGGAAAGAGTGGACATCTGCTGTCCACTGTGAGTGCTGAGAGGTCTTACTCACAGGGGAAGAAGGCTACATGACAGTGGCTTGTGCGGGGAGGCTTACACAATGTCCTATCAGGAGGAACATGGGGGGGGGGGCATAAGCAAAAGCAACAATTCTTAGGACTCCTTCTCTTTAAGGGACTTTCATACTTCTGATCGTATCTGATCCTCACACCAGACCCCTGCGAGATAAGCCAGAAATGCATCCCAAGTTCTGAACAAAAAATGAGTTGTAGAGCTGGTGGAATCTGTGTCTCCTAAACTTCTAAAACAGACCTAGCAGCTTTTTCTGAGAACAGCATTATCTGAGGCTATGCTTCTGTGTACAAGGCTGGCCCACACAAAGCCGTACTTTACACCATCCTGTACACACAGAGACAAACAAAGGAAAGGAAAGAAGCTGGGGTGAGAGGAAGCAATCCTCCATTAGGATTACCAAGCTATGCTTTAAATTTTCTGCAAACTGATGCTAAATGTCAGTCTGCAGGGGATTGCTATTGGCATCCAGTTACTTCTAACTCATTTGCCAGGGTCTTGCGGAGAGATCCCTTAACAATACTTGGTGTGGTCCTGATCCTGTTTTAATTTGGGCTCGTGGGTCAGTGTACACTTTTCAGAAAAAGAAAATGGAGCCCGATGGCTGCCTGAAAGATTGGTCCGTCAAGTCGACACAGGCCGTGGGCCTAATAATTATGATTCTGATAATGAAGAATCTGATAACAAAATCTAGTCAGATACATTATCATATGTTGGCTATAGAAGACCAGGAGACTCTAGGTTGCTACTCTATCCAGGGTGTTCCCAAGTCTCATCTCCACCCAACCTAAAAGAGGAGATTTCCTCTCCTAGACCAAGCAGAGAGTGGCAACCCAGAACCCCCTCTGTCTGGCGATCTGAATTCTTGCGTAGGCTGCTAGGCGAAGCACTGCAAGGGAATATAAATAAAAGTTAAAAATATGTTTCTGGGTTCCCTGAGGGACAAGCCTGACTGCATAGGGGTTGATGTCAAAAATATCCCCTCTCCAGGAAAAAGACACATCGGACGGGTATGGCCCTTATGCCTCATGGGACAATGACAGGAGGGACCAGGGCCATTACAAGGTCCCCTTTAATTACTGGAGGTCAGGCCTATGTCCCCGCCTTGGCAAGATTAGAGTCGCCACGGTCCTTCTATATACTTGGAGAAGAGATGAGATGTCAGGGACAGCCCTGCCTGTACACTAGGAGCCTAATAGCAACAATAGACCTGATTTACTTGCCTACCCCTAATAAAACATGCCCACTATACAATCCAACAAAGGTTCATCTTAAAGACTGCTTGTGTTATTAACTCATGCTGTTATCTCTTTTGTAAATTTACAAGCTACAGGAAAACCACTCAGATCTATCTTTCATGGACCAAACAGATGCCATCTGGATAAGTATATCCACCTAAAGTTCCCATTTACTACCTATTCCAAAGGGTGGGATCCCTCTGGGTTTCAAATGTACATCTTACTTAATCTTATTCCCTACATCTTGTCAAGTCCAGGTGCATCCAAAACAGCTCCAGAGAAGCAACCTCCAGATGCTCCATCTCCTGTCACACACACCTGCTTCTACTGGACCTGTTCCTTCCGACCTATCTCAGATGGGCTCCATAAACCCTGGACAGGCAGGACACAGCCAACTCTCCTAAGACTGGACAAACATCCCCCATGCCCATTCTTCTAGGTTCCCCCTAGAGACACGTCGCCCCCAATGTCAGCAGAAAGTAGCTAGATATCACGACGCCCCGCTTCACCTCTTTTCTTTTTAATTTAACCAAAACGCGGGAATTGTGCCCTTCCCCCACGCTGCCAACCAGTCTAGGTTGAGCAGCCCCTAGGTTGAGCAGCCCGGAACATGCTGTTTACCACTAGAGATCCGAATAACAAAGGACTTGGGAAGCTGCCTGCCTTGGAGACCTGCAGTCTGCCTCAGGAGTTGAGCTGAATGGACTGCCTGCTGAGCTAGCCTTGACACCTGGGACTGCTATCGTCCTGGCCCAGCCCCTGGGCTGAATGGAGAAGAGACTCTGGAGGGTGGGGCTTCCCCTTTATATGTGAAAGCAAATTATTAAATTTCAGGCCTTGATCAGAAAAAAAAAAAAAAAAAAAAAAACAAACAAACAAACAAAAAAAGGATTACCAAGCTAGGACAATCATGGAATTTCCATATCCACTGAAATCTCAGGGGACACAGGCAGCCTATCTATACTGGGAAAACATAACACCCAAACACCACCTTCATCACCTCCGTCTAGAGCTCCCTTTTCCTTTCACACTTACAGACTATGAAACACAGACACTTTGCAAATGAAAGCAAAGACAGGCCCTGTCTTCCAAAAACCATGGCCCAGCAGAGTAGAAATAATAAAACTGCAATAGATACTAAGTGCTTACCAACCAGCCCATGAAGAAAGCCCTGATCCACAATGCTTACCGATGGCCACCATGGCCAATTGCAAACAACCCATTAACACCAGCTGACAAATTTTCTGATTACTTACTGCTATGAAGCTCTCAATTGGCCATCTAAGCAGACTTCAGCAAAACACTGTAACAAATCCAGCACCATCCAGGCCCTCCACCCCCACCCTACCCCCAGTAAAAGTCTCAGTGGTTAGAGTTTGGGGCTTAGTGATGGAGGGCTGAACAAGGCACAGGGAAAACAGGACAGGGAGCTTTCTCAGTCTGCTGGGGCCATCCTCACAGAGACCATGAACCCAGAAAGACAACTGCAGTAATCCTGTCCCATGAGGCAGGCCAAGTCCGTGCTCCATGCAAAACTCTACACTTCCCACAGCCCCCAGAGTAAAAGATGAAGTTTCTTACAAAAATCCATTGATCTCTTTCTCCCTCCCTTCCCACCCTCCTCACTCTGGCCAGCCACCCATTCTGTTCTCTTACTTCAGAGCCTGAATTCAGCCTAGGTGTTCAGTCTACCTGAGTATTCTTTCCTCAGATCTCCACACCACCAATTCGCCTGCCTCTTAATCTTCACTCAGATGTCTCCTTCTCTAGGATGTCCCCAGCACACTCTTGACACCTTCTGCTTCCTCCAATCCACTTATTCCCCAAAACACAAGGAAACATGTCTTTTTACTACAGAAAACTCTTTATGATGTCAACCGACTAGAAACCACCTCAGAAGGGCAAAGGTCTATCTGTCCTGTTTCCCTGCCACATTTCCACAGCCAAGAACAGAGCTCTACATGTATGTAGGGGGGGCGGGGAAGGGAGGCAGCAGGAGCGTCTGAACATTTTTCTGCATCAGTGAATGAAGGCAGGCAGGCAGGCCTGGAGGTGGTTTCCCTTAGCTACCATCTTGATTTTCTTAGAGGGGATAGCTAGGCTGAAGGTTATTCCCCACTCAGCAGAGACCCCCAGATGCCTTGGCTTTTCCACTGGATGTAGGACAGGTGTCCCTTGTCCTAACTCTGCACTTTCACTTGCTTTCTTCATTTAGGCTGTAATGGGCCCTATATGGCTAACCTGGACCTGCAGAAAGTCCCAGGATTGGAGGCCAAACAGGATGCCAAGCCTGAGGGCCTTCACTGAGCTACAGTGGGGAGATCTGAGGTAAGGATTGATGTGTCCTCAAAAGGTCCAGAAAGACAAGCCCTCTAAACCCCCTGACAACAGTTATATGCCTCCAGCCACTATGATCCCCCATTCCCTACTCTGAACCTAGAAGACCCCCACCCCCAAATGGTTAGAACCTCTACCCCAGTGGTTAGGGCCGATAGGCTGTTCCATCATGCTCGCGCAGGCTCTCCACATACAAGGCAGACAGTTCTTATTGCTATTTTAAGTTTCTGCAGGCCTAACTGTAGCACATAGCCACAGCAGGCAGCCAGTTCAGGACAGGAGATTGAGAAGCTAGGCTCACTGAAGGGATGTCAGAGGGACTGGTCATCCCCGTTACACCAGCCCTTGGTAAAAAGACCAGAAACCCCCAAGGCCACACCTTCAAACCTACAGGTCATGGGAACATGAGTCAGGGCTGCCTCAGGCATACCCAAATTCCATTTCTGAATGTGAACCCAGTCTCACAGCAAAAGTTCTCCTAGCCCCACCCTACAATTCTCAGAAGTTCAAGGAAGCAAAAGCTAGTACAGCAGTCAGATAAAAACACAGCCCCAAGAGATGAATCTGTGGTATCTGCAATGACTCCTGTCCCTCCCTAACATAGAGTCCCCTCCCAGCACTGTGCCAGGTACATGGCCCACAGTCAACATTCTAAAGCCTAAGGTGAAGTCTAGAAATAAGCTTTGTCATTATCATTTTTAGTGATGTCCTCTGACATCACTGGACCACAAAAACTAAGACCAGAGACCGCAGAACCAAGGGACCAATGGAATTTAGCAACAAAATACTGCCACTCATGGAACTACACACAATGGCATCATCCTTCTGTAGTACATAGTGGCCATATACCAACCTGTACACCACCAAAAGATACCCACGTGACTGGAAGCTGGCTCAAGAAGAGATAGAGAAAGCAGGCACTCTGTCACAAGCTGTACCCAATCCAACCTCATGCTTCAGCACATCAGCAAAATCACTCCAGGCAGGACAGGTCACACAGCCTGGGGCCACCAGCAGCATCTTACAACTCAAATTGCTGTTTAAGCAGCATCAGCACTGGTAAAAGGGGAAGAGATACCAGCAGGTGCTCTAATTAGGGAGCTCTGGGACCTGGCTCCCTGTCACAGTCTACCTTGAGCTAGAAACAGCTACCCACACATTAAAGGAATAGTCTCACTTTCTGGACTGAAGGAAACAGTCCTTGTATTTTCCCTTCCTGTCTGTGGCTCCAACCTATCTAGACAGACCCTTCTAAACATATCTGCTAACCACTTGTATAGCAATGAGCAGCACCTCTTCCCCGCAAATAGATACCATCACTCCCTGGCAAAAAGACCTCACCTAAGGCCGATCACCTACATTTCAGATCTACCTCCTGGTACTCCTGGTCCAACACTCTCCACAATGCAGAGTGCTTTCCTAAGCAGTTTCTCTTAAGTGTGCTTCCCAAGCTTCCACATTTAGAATCTGAGTCATAGGCAATGTCCTGGCCCATACTGCTCTAGCTAATGCTGGAATATCTGGAGGCAGGACCATGACACAGCCTCTCTATTAATAAACTTTGCAGCTAAAATGTGCAACCATTTAAGGGTTGCTGCTTAGAAGGCTGTGGACCTGCTCTAACTGGCTCTTCCTCTTCCCACACATGCAGGAGCTGTGTCCTACCACCTCTAGAGACTTTCTTCAGCTACAAATGCATGGGCAGAAGTTCCTCACTGTCACTCCCCTTGATCCACTTCTGAAGGGGTTTACATATAGGTCAAAGCAATCTCAAGACACTTTTGTCAGCCTCTAAAGTTACACCCCATTATGAAATGGGGATGAAAAGACACTTAAAAACTCAGGGGCCTGAACAATTGATCCTCAGCTGGTGGCAGTGTTTCAGGATACCAGGGAGCTTTGGGAGAGGGAGCCTATCTGGGAGACATGGGGGCCATGTCTGATTCCAGCTCCACCTCTCTAGGTCCTGACTAGGATATTATGTAACCAGCTACTCTACACCCCTGCTGCACTGGTCTTAACACCTCTAACCACCATATGTCCACTGCCATAATGGCCTTCTTTATGTTGTTTCTTTCTTCAAATACTGTATCATCATGTAAGAAAAATCATTTAAAAATAAAAATAAATTAAAACAACAATATAACTTCTCCCATCTTCAAAAGGGACATGTCTGTCAAAGTAACTTTGCTCAGCCCTACCCCCTGGGACAATGTGCCATCTCCCAAAGATCACCCTCACTTCGACCCATCCTGCTTACCAAAGAACCATCTCAGATCCCTGACCTCTCCTCTTACTTTTACATACATTCTAACCCCTGGCAAAAGACAGCTAAAGAGATGAACACAGTACCCAACATAAGTCAGGCAGCTTTCAACCTGATCTCAGACATCATCTATCTATAGCCATGCTGCAATTCTCTTCTTCTGCCTCTAACTCAGTTCCATCCTGTACAATCTGTCCACAGAGGTAACTGCATACTTTCACTAAGTATGCTACCACCTGTCCCAACTCTCAGCTTCAATCAGCCCACTGTCCCTTGACATGGAAGTTCCTCAGGCTGATGGCCTAATTAAAGATCTTTCTTGTGGCCACAACACACAGCTCCTCCTGCACTACCTCAAGGTAACTGATTGATTAGACAGCCCAGGAGAGCACAATGACTGCACCTGACCTGTCAGCTGCAGGAAACACGTCACTGCAAGTCTCCCTTAGCATCTACCCCACCTTCATCATGTGCCACTACTCAGCAAAGCAAGGATGAATAGATGGATGGATGGTTGGATGGTGAGGGCGATGGATGAATGATGGATAGATGGATGGATGGATAAATGGATGGATGGATGGGTGGATGGAATGGATGGTTGGATGGATGGAATGGATAGATGGGTGGATGGATGGATGGATGGATGGATGTGATGGATGGATGGACAGATAGATGGAATGGATGGATGGTTTGGATGGATGGATAGATGGGTGGATGGATGGATGAATGGATGGATGGATGGATGGATGGATGGATGAATGGGTGGATGAATGGATGATGGATGGGTGGGTGGGTTCATAGATGGGTGGATGAAAACCCAACAAATTGTTCTAACCAAATGCTAAGGAGCAAGAAATCATGGAAGAAAGGCAGAAGTGGTAAGTTACTCCTTCACTTAAGACCAACAAGGTTGACACTCAAGCACGCCATGGTCCAAAAACCTGGAGGTACACTAACTGCTGTTAGAATTAATTGAGTAATTATCTTCCCAAGCTGCACCCCTTTCTTTGGACAGGAGGGGCTTCTAGATCAGAAGCCAGGCTCTAGAGCCACAGCTTCTCCACCAGCTCCAAGTTGCCAAAAACCCAGTCTACTCCTAAACATTTACAGTCCCTCCTCACAGAGACTTCAAAGCCTTCTGTGGCCCCCTAAGACATCTGTACCATGACAAAAACTATTCAGTCACCTTAGATTCTGGCTGTGGCTTGTTTTAAGCTCAGCCATGGATAGACATCATGGAAAACCTGGCAGATTCAATCAAGGAGTGGGTGGACAGAATGTTGGGGGAAAAGTCAGATCATAAAATGCATGGTTCTTCTGGAGGAGGCATGGAGACCAGAGGGAGGGTCACAGGAGGAGGGGCTGGAAGACTCACATGTGAATCTAGGTTCTGACTGTGAATGAGTCACTTCACCTCTATGGCCTTCAGTTTTCCTGCAGGCAAGGTTGGGCATCAACCCTGTCTCCCTGCTGAGCTGTCCCAAGATGCAGTGGGTTCATGGTATACTTTACTTATCCTCTCTTCCCTCTCCAGAATCACAGAGAACAGCCACAGAAGTAGCAGTTACACTCTGCTCAAGCTCCGCTGAATAGCCAGGTCACCCTCATTTTCCACCATCCTAACACTTTCTGACTGAGCCCCACCTGCCTGCCTCTGCCTCGGCTTTAGGAAGGGAGTGTATGGTGTATCAAATCCATCACATCAGCATTAAGTCCCAGCTCTGTTCCTAAAACTTTCCAGTTTTCCTTATCTGAATTCCCAGTAAATTCCTCACAGTGTGTATTAATGGTGATTGTATGCCAATGGCACCTGAGTTCAGTGCATGGCACAAAGTACAGTTAATAAATAGTGGAGAATATGATTGTTTTCATATCCTAATTATCACTGGTTAGCCTCATGGAATATCCAGGTAGCAGGCTCTAACTGGAAAGATGTGAGTCTCAACACTGAGTTTTTTTTTCTTCTCTCTCTGCTGAAAAGAGCATCAACAAGCTCTCTTGATTGTAAATCTAGAGAGAGCTCTTCTCCCTTATTCTCTGCTCACACTCCCGAGGGAGCCCCCAGGCCTAGCATCCAACCCAGCCCTCTCCCGACCACCAATCCCTCCCTAGTCATGCTCCATAACCCAACTGAAGATGATCCATACCTGCCTGCTCTCCCCCAGGTCCCTCCCTATGCTCTCTCATTGCCTTCTACTACACAAGCTTTTGCAATTGTCTTTCTGAGATAAATTGGTCATAAGTTGCTTCACCTTAGAAATCATTGCTTTTATTCCAAACTCAGAAAACCTTGAGTATATTCCCATAGTCTGGCAAGTTCTCCCAATCAAACTCCTATGTGAGCTTCAAGACCCAAACTCCAACCTCACTCTTCCTTGCTTGCTTCCTCCCATTCTGAATTTCTTCTAGTTGGACTACTCAGTGTCTCTTTGATGTACTTTTCATGCTTGTGGTGCCTGTGTGCCTCATGCCCCCTTTCCAAACAAGGTTCCTTGAAGGTAGGGCACTGTGGGTTCTATGAGCCTCTAGCTCACAAATCCAAATTTGCTGATTTATTCAGTGTGTTGATCTGCTAGACCTTAAAATCTCTCAATGAATGTTGCTGAACTAATGAAATCACAAATCAGGGCTCTGATTGTAATTTTATAAATGAAAACCCTCAATCAATGCCTGGAAAGAGCATGTTTGACTTGAGACCCAGTTTCTTCAGAGAGATGGTGTGAGGATAATGAGAGAGGTCTCAATGGAAGACACAGGGCTGACAGGCACTCACTCTGAATGTACCAATGACTATGAAGATGGGAAATCCAATTTCAAGAATTAAAGAACCTGAGCTACACTAACTGGGCCTGTGCTGTTGACCCAAATGGGTTCCTATGTTCATTGTCCTTCATTTGCTCTAATCTGTTGGCAACCCCAAATCAGTGCTTTTCAACCACTGGCTGTGATCTGTTCAGGGGCTACTGAATTAGTTGAGTGGGTCAGCAGAGAATTTGTGGGAAAACAGAACAAATGTGTGGATCTGGGTCCTGATGCCTGTGTCCACTGGATCCTTACTTCTGGCAAATGAAGCAGAGCAGGGGAGAGGGGTGGACAGAGACCCAGTCACACATGGTTCAGTGGGTAAAGGCAATTGCCACACAAGCCTGGTGACCTGAATTTGATCCCCAGAACCTATTTAAGGTACGTAAGAACCTATTTAAGTAGAACCTATTTTAAGGTAAGTAAGAACTGTTCCCACAAAGTTGTCCTCTGACCTCCATACTTCTGCTCTGGCATGTGTGTGCATGCACACTTACACATGCACAATAATAATAATAATAATAATAATAATAATAATAATAATAATAATAATAATAATAAATTTTAAATTAATTACTTCATGAGATTTTTTTCCATATAGCTGTGTGTGTGATGAGAGAGGGAGAGAAAAAGAGGAGAGATCATAGGGTTTGGGAGTAGCCCCTGCACCTCTGTAAAGACATGGCTCACCCACAGAGTCTCATTGAATGGGGGTTGATGGCCCACTGGAGTTGTATACTTCCCAGACATGAAATTCTGAGCTGGTTGTCTCCTGCAGGGCCATACCTGGCCAGGAAGGCTGATCCAGCTGCAGGAAATACCTGGGGATTCACTTTCAAAGATGACAATGAGTTTAATGGCTGTCAAGAAGTTAGGCATAATACCATGAGAAGAAAAGAAATCAGAATCGTAGCTGTGGAAAGTGTCCCTGGGCCATCTGAGCCCATGGCAGCTGCAGATTTTGGTTAGGAATGTGCACTCTGGATGCTTGCTTTACTGAGGGCACCAGCTCTCCAGTGCACAATATATGCCCAGGCTCTTCACTCATAGGTTCACTGCCTGACTGCTGAAAAAATTCAAAGCTGGGTTTAAAAACCAGCTTTAAAAACGTGAGCTCAGCACAGAACTATATTTTGTGATCTATTAGATTTACAGAAAACCAATTCCAGATTGAGCCAATATTTTACCTGTTATAAATTTCATTCAGCTGCCTGTCTCATCTGTGTGTAGCAGACGGAACCTCCCACTGGGTCTCCAAAACAGAAGGAAACATCATACCCTCTTGAGTCCCAAGGTGCCACAATGAAGAATGATGGTCTCACTTCTTGTTTTATTCAGGGATGAAGAGAGGAACAGGCATTTAAATGCAACAGGAAGCCTGCAGAGGGGCACTGTTAAGGACAGGAACAGGTGGCCCAAGCAGGTGCTAGCTATAACCTAGGCCAGCTGAGCCTGCCCCACTGGGTACACACCAGCCAAGTGTCAGACTGTGTAATTTACCCTGTATGGTTGTTCACACTCCCTTCCTTCCTAGATGACTTTGGGAGGCACCTTCCTGTCTGCGGCATCCCTGGTTCCAGGATGAGGCCGAGTGATAGCTTTGGGGTTGCCACAAACAGGTGAATCTCCCCCAGGTGCCACAGCCTATTTCCAGATCCTGATGGGTCCTGTCTAATGCCAGCATCATCAGTAGGAATCCAGGCATTCCTAGCTCAGCATTGTTCAAATCACACATTCCTCTGCATAAAAAGCTACAGAACAACTCATTCCTTTATCCTCCCAGGAGAAACTACCTCAAAGGGTGAGCAACCAGATCTCTGTGTGATGGGCATAAGGAAATAGGCAGGTAGGAACCACAGAACATTTTCACAACTGTCCATTAGACCCGCTGCTGTGTACCCAGAAAGATCACTTGCCCCTACCCACTAGCTAAGCCCGCCCTCCCAACCCAGTGTCACAAGTAGATGGTAGTGGGGGCAGAGTCCTACCTGTACCCTCAGCCTGGACACAGCTCCTTCTCAGTGTCTCAGACTATGTGAAGACAGCACATAAGCTTTTGGGAATGAGCTAGTGACTACATTTGCATTATGCAGTGTCAGGCACAGGGGTATTCAAAAACCTCCATCCTATGGCTCACCCATCATGCTAAAGAGAAAAATGCAGATTGGAAGAAAAAGACACCATGCATGCAGGGATCAGAAGAAAGGGTGAGCAGGGGGGGGGGAATAAACAAAGATCATCAAGAAGAGAGAGAAAGGGGTTTACAGGGAGCTCAAACTGCCCATTACACTATGTGGTACACAGGCTGCATGCCCAGCACTGAGGATGTCTACAGAAATGACACCAAATCAACATGCAAGACCCTCGACAGATGAGCTAACAGAGCTCACACCTGCCCAGAGGCCCCTGGCCATACTTCCTGGAGGCTGAACCGTGGAGTCACATTCCCGAGAAAAAGTGCTCATTATCCTGCCCATCCTCTGCGGCCTCTGGACCACTGTACCCTAAAAGGCGAAGCCTGTCTGCATTTCTGTGGTGAGAAATTTCACAACTCCCTTTCTTATTTTTGTTCTTTTTTTGGTTGTTTTCCAGTTTTATGTGGGTGTGGGTGTCAGAACACAAGACCTCACACAGTCCAAGGTAAATGCTCTAACCCTGATAGACATCCCCAGCCATGCTTCCTTTCTTAGCTACCAAGATCGAAGGAACAGCAGAAACGATGCAAAATTAAAACCATACACCTCTAGCCTCTACATTCCTTTTTAATTTAATTTAAACAAGACTTTCTTGATAACAGTAAGAATGTGGGTTTTCCACTTTCATAATCCCTCCACCTCCCACAATACCTCTTGCCCAGTGGCTCCCAAGGGACCTCTCACATCTCCTGTGTGACCCCCTCCTACCCAGGGCTGTCTTTACTCAAATGTTGGCCACTTTTACAACACTTCCAACCCTCCAGAGTCCTCAATGGCTCCAGTGTGCATTGGGTCAAACAAGAATCGGTAGGCAGCAACGTGAAAATAGTATCTAAATCTCATGAAATGAATGGGAGTGGGGAGGACCTAGTATTCAGTAAAACTGGAGAGCCTCTTCAATCTTCTCTCAGGTTTTTCTCTACCTGGCTGATGTCTTCTTAGCTATACCTGGTCCTAGAACGAGAGTCCAACACACCAATTGTAGGGACAGCACCTCAGTGGCAGGGAAGTCATTCAACTATTGAGTCTATTTTAAGTAACCACTTTCACTCTGCTTGAAATTAGTTAGAAACAAACATTCTAACTTCTTAGCAGGTGGTGGTAGGTGTCCTCAAAGACCATACGAGCTATGGAAAGGGCAGGCAAGGCCCATTAGAATGCCCTCCCATCCACAAGAGTATGCGGGAGGTGCCTGGTACATGCAAGGAGTGGCACATCCTTTCCAGGTCACTTGGTTCTCTATGGAGCCACTGTCTTCTTCTCCCCAGTGCACATATTCACCTCCACTCTCTGAGCACCCCCAAAATAAGGCTCTGCATACTGTTGTGAATCCTCATCCTAGCACTGGAGAAACTAGGGATGGGGTTATCCTTATCAGATCTTTGGACCCCAAATCTAAACAAAGTGCCTAGCTGACAAATGACAGCTGATGGGGATGGATGGAAACTCTTGACAGAGGATGGAGAAGCACTCAAAGACTGGGAAAGCCCATGGAGGCGGAAGGTCAGGCTAAACCCCGATCAAACTGTGGCTCTTCAGACTTAACTGGCTTGGGTGGGCAGTGCATGATCCCCCCATAAGAATGCAGCCGGAGCCAAATAGCATGGTGCTGCTTAATGCAGATTCCAAAAACTACATGTCTATCCTCATGTTTCCAGTGCTAGCTGGAGAACCACCGTCCCTCTCAGGCATGATATAAGTATCAGGTTGATATTAAGTATCATTCTATTTATAAAGCAAACTCTCACTGCAATGCTGAAAATGCCAGTCCAGAGTTCACCACACAGCCGCAGAGTGGGACAAAAGTATGACATCCCATACTTCTGTACAGTGAGAAGGTGGCTGTGTCCATTGTCCTGTGCATGGGCACAGAGCTTCCTTGTCTTCAGGCCCAGCACATGCTCCCAGTTGCTCACCTTTGGTTTCAACTCACAGATTAAGGTACAGATAGTGCCTCTTGTTGTAGTAGTATAATTAATTGGTACATTCTTGTTTTCTGAGTAGTGGCCAGGAGGACTCAAGGCTTTTGCTGCCATCATTGTCTCTTGTGATGTGATATGTGGGAACAAGCCTCTGACTTACCTGGTGTTCTGTAATACGTCTCTTGAGAGATGAGCTGGTGTGCTATTATGATGTGCAGGTTTTGAGTGACCTGGATGCAGAGAAGGCTCAGAGTGATTGGTGCTGGTAGGGCATGGGGGGGGGATCAGGCTTCTTTGGACTTGGTCATGAAGTACTGGGGTATTTAGACTTTGGGTAAGACATGGGTGAGACAGAGAAACAGAAGGAACCAGGACATTGCATTCAGAGGCCTGTGCAGCTAGAGAAGTTATGGGACCAGGCTCCACTGATGCCGAGGAAGGGAACCTGGGTGTGCAAGCCAGATTCCTAATGCTTCTGTTGGTCTGGGCTCCTTTTACTATACTACCTCTCAGTAACATTAAAAATCCTAGACTGTTGTGCTGTGCCTGTGGGAGCCCAAGAGAGATATAGAGGTTTAAACTTTCCAAAAAGCAAGGAGTCTCTGGAAAGGACTGACTTGGAACAGCACGCCCCAGAAGGAGTTTCTCTTAGTGCGGAAGTGCTCAACATGTCTAGTGCCTCATTTTGTAAGCCTCAGTTTCTTTCTTCCTGCAGATGCAGATTAGCATCCGGCATGGCCAGATGACACACCTTCCAAAGGCCCCGAGCACTTCTAATGGCCAATTTGTCAATGACATTCGTCATTAAAATGTTTTGCCAGCAAATAAGCAATACTAGATTTCCTGAATGTCTTCTACTACTACCAAGCCGTTTATTCCTCTGAGCCCAAGGCATTTCATCCACACATTTAATCAATCTCAGATCAAACTACTTGAAACATCAAAAAAAAAAAAAAATGACATCCAGTTTATTTTGCTCATTGTCATTATTCCCTGGGACAATATTTCATGATGATTAATTTGCATAGCATTGCATGTGCACCATTCCCTAAGTAACCAGAAAGCTCTGT
>NW_023046412.1:0-40217 GCF_011762505.2 Arvicanthis niloticus
TTCTCTCCACATACCCTTCTGTCATCTCCTCTCTCAGGATGCACTTCTGTTCTCTCCTCTCTCTGCATTCCCTATTTTTCATTTCCTCTCTCTGAATGCCCTTCTGTCATCTCCTCTCTTTGGATGACCTTTTGTCTTCTCCCCTCCCCCCATGCCCTTCTGTTCTCTCCTTTTCTGGATGCCCTTCTTTTCTCTCCTCTATCTAGATGCCCTTCTGTCTTCTCTTCTCTCTGTATGGCCTTCTGTACTATTTTATGAGGATACTTTTCGTTGATCTCCTCTCTCCGGATGCCCTTCTCTTCTCTCCTCTCCCCAGATGCCCTACTGTCTTCTCTTCTCTCTGGATGCCCTTCTAGTCTCTCCTCTCTCTGGATGCTCTTCTGTTCTCTCCTCTCTCTTGATTCCCATCTGTCTTCTCTTCTCTTTTGATGACCTTCTGTTCTCTCCTCTTTCTGGATGCCCTTCTGGTCTCTCCTCTCTCCGGATGCCCTTCTGTCTTCTCCTCTCTCTATATGCCCTTCTGGTCTCTCCTCTCTCTGAATGCCCTTTTTTCTCTCCATTCTTTGGACACCCTTCTGTCATCTCCTCTCTCTGGATGCCGTTCTATCCTCTCCTATTTCTGGATGCCCTTCTGTTCTCTCCTCTCTCCGGATGCCCTAATGTCTTCTCCTCTCTCTGGATGCCCTTCTACTCTCTACTTTCTCTGGATGCCCTTCTGTCTTCTCCTCTCTCTGGATGCACTTCTGTTCTCTCCTCTTTCTGGAGTCCCTGTTTTTCTTTTCCTCTCTATGGATGACCTTCTGTCATCTCCACTCTCGGCATGACCTGTCTTCTCCTCTCTCCCGATGCCCATCGGTTCTCTCCTCTCTCTGGATGCCCTTCTGTTCTCTTCTCTCTGGATTTGCTTCTGTCTTCTTCTTTAATGGATGCCCTTCTGTTCTCTCCTCTTTCTGCTTGCACTTCTGTTCTCTCTTCTATATAGATGCCATTCTGTCTTCTCCTCTTTCTGTATAATCTTCTGTACTATTTTATGTGGATGCCTTTTTTGCTCTTGTCTCTATGGATGCCCTTCTGTCTTCTCCTATCTCCCGATGCCCTTCTGTCTTCTCCTCTTTCTGGATGCCCTACTGTCTTCTCCTCTCTCTGGATGCCCTTCTGCTCTCTCCTCTCCCTGGATGCCCTACTGTTCTCTCCTCTCTCCGAATGCCCTTCGGTTTTCTCCTCTCTCTGGATGCCCTTCTACTCTCTCCTCTCTCTGGATGCTCTTCTGTTCTCTCTTCTCTACGGATGCCCTATTGTCTTCTCCTCTCTATTGATGCCCTTCTACTCTCTCCTCTCTCTGGATGCCCTTTTTTTCTCTCCTCTCTCTGGATGCACTTCTGTTCTCTCTTCTCTCTGTTTTCCCTTCTGTCTTCTCCTCTCTCTTGATGACCTTATCTTCTCTCCTTTTTGTGGATGCCCTTCTGTTCTCTCCTCTCTCTGGATGCCCTTCTGTCTTCTCCTCTCTCTCTCTATGCCCTATTGGTCTCTCCTCTCTCTGGATGCCCTTTTTTCTCTCCTCTCTCTGGATTCCCTTCTGTCTTCTCCTCTCTCTGGATGCCATTCTATCCTCTCCTCTCTCTGGATACCCTTCTGTCTTCTCCTCTCTCTGGATGCACTTCTGTTCTCTCCTCTTTCTGGATTCCCTAATTTTTCTTTTCCTCTCTCTGGATGCCCTTCTGTCATCTCCTATCTCCAGATGCCCTTCTGTCTTCTCCTCTCTCTGGATGCCCATCTGTTCTCTCCTCTCTTCAGATGCCCTAGTGTCTTCTCCTCTCTCTGGATTCCCTTCTATTCTCTTATCTCTCTGGATTCCCTTCTGTCTTCTCCTCTCTCTGGATGCCCTTCTGTTTTCTCCTCTTTCTGGATGCCCTTCTGTTCTCTCCTCTCTCTGGATGCCCTTCTGTCTTCTCCTCTCCCTGGATGCCCTTCTGATCTCTCCTCTCTCTGGATGCCCTTCTACTCTCTCCTTTCTATTGATGACCTTCTGTTCTCTCCTCTTTCTGGATGCCCTTCTGTTCTCTCTTCTCTCTGGATGCCCTTGTATCTTCTCCTCTCTCTCTCTCAATGCCCTTCTAGGCTCTCCTCTCTCAGGATGCCCTTTTCTTCTCTCCTCTCTGGATACCCTTCTGTCTTCTCCTATCTTGATGCCCTTCTGTCTTCTCCTCTTTCTGGATTCCCTTCTGTCTTCTCCTTTCTCTGGATGACCTTCTGTCTTCTCCTCTCTCTGGATGCACTTCTTTTCTCTCCTCTTTCTGGATTCCCTATTTTTCTTTTCCTCTCTCTGGATGCCCATCTGTTCTCTCCTCTCTCTGGATGCCCTTCTGTCTTCTCTTCCTTCTGTATGGCTTTCTGGGCTCTCCTCTCTCTGGATACCCTTCTGTTCACTCTTCTCTCTGGATTCCCTTCTGTCTTCTCCTCTCTCTCTCTGGATGCACTTCTGTTCTCTCCTCTTTCTGGATTCCCTATTTTTCTTTTCCTCCCTCTGGATGCTCTTCTGTCATCTCCTCTATCTGGATGACCTTCTGTCTTCTCCTCTCTCCCGATGCCCATCTGTTCTCTCCTCTCTCTGGATGCCCTACTGTCTTCTCCTCTCTCTTGATGTCCTTCTATTCTCCCCTAACATTGGATGCCTTTCTGTTCTCTCCTCTCACTGGATGATATTCTGTCCTCTCCTCTCTCTGGATGCCCTTCTGTCTTCTACTCTTTCTGGATGCATTTCTGTTCTCTCCTCTCTCTGGATGACATTCTGTCATTTATTCTCTCTTGTGATGCCATTCTGTTCTCTCCTCTCTCCGAATGCCCTTCTTCTGTTCTCTCCTCTCTCTGGATTCGCTTCTGTCTTCTCCTTTAATGGAGGCCCTTCTGTTCTTTCCTATTTCTGGATGCCCTTCTGTCCTCTAATCAATCTAAATGCCATTCTGTCTTCTCCTCTCTCTGTATGGACTTCTATACTATTTTATGTGGATGCCCTTTTTGCTCTCATCTCTCTGGATGCCCTTCTGTCTTCTCATATCTTCTGATGCCCTTTTTTCTTCTCTTTCTGGATGCCCTACTGTCTTCTCCTCTCTCTGGATGCTCTTCTGCCCTCTCCTCTCTCTGAATGCCCTTCTGTTCTCTCCTCTCTCTGGATTCCCTTCTGTCTTCTCCTCTCTCCTGATGCCCTCTGTTCTCTCCTCTTTCTGGATGCCCTTCTGTTCTCTCGTCTCTATGAATTCCCTTCTGTCTTCTCCTCTCTCTGGATGCCCTTCTGTTTTCTCTTCTCTAGGTATGTCCTTCTGTCCTCTCCTCTCTCTGGATTCCCTTCTGCCTTCTCCTCTCTCTGGATGCCCTTCTGTTCTCTCCTCTTTCTGGATGCCTTCTGTTCTCTCCTCTGTCCACATACCCTTCTGTCGTCTCCTCTCTCAGGATGCACTTCTGTTCTCTCCTCTCTCTGCATTCCCTTTTTATCTTTTCCTCTCTCTGGATGCCATTCTGTCATCTCATCTTTCTGGATGACCTTTTGTCTTCTCCTCTCTCTCTATGCCCTTGTGTTTTCTCCTCACTCCAAATGCCCTTCTTTTCTGTCCTCTATCTGGATTCGCTTCTGTCTTCTTCTTCTCTGAATGCCCTTCTGTTCTCTACACTTTCTGGATGCCCTTCTGTTCTCTCCTCTATCTAGATGCCCTTCTGTCTTCTCTTCTTTCTGTATGGCCTTCTGTACTATTTTATGTGGATGCCCTTCTTTGCTCTCCTCTCTCCGGATGCCTTTCTGGTCTCTCCTCTCTCAGGATGCCCTACTGTCTTCTCCTCACTCTGGATGTCTTTCTATTCTCTCCTCTCTCTTGATGACCTTCTGATCTCTCCTTATTCTGGATGCCTTTCTGTTCTCTTCTCTCTCCGGATTCCCTTCTGTCTTCTCCTTTCTCTCTCAGTGCCCTTCTGGTCTCTTCTCTCTGGATGCCTTTTTTTCTCTCATTTCTCTGGATTCCCTTCTGTCTTCTCCTCTCTCTGGATGACCTTCTGTTCTCTCCTCTCTCTGGATGCCCTTCTGTTCTCTCCTATCTCTGGCTTCCCTTCTGTCTTTTCCTCTCTCTTTATGACCTTCTGTTCTCTCCTCTTTTTGGATGCTCTTCTGTTCTCTCCTCTCTCCGGATGCCCTTCTGTCTTCTACTCTCTCTGGATGCTCTTCTGGTCTCTCCTCTCTCTGGATGCCCTTCTGTTCTCTCCTCTCTCTGGATTCCTTTCTGTCTTCTCCTTTCTCTGGGTGCAATTGTATCCTCTCCTCTCGCTGTATGCCCTTCTGTTTTCTCCTCTCTCTAGATTCCCTATTTTTTTTTCCTCTCTCTGGATGCTCTTCTGTCATCTTCTCTCTCTAGATGACCTTCTGTCTTCTCCTCTCTCCCGATGCCCATCTGTTCTCTCCTCACTCCGAATGCCCTTTTGTTCTCTCCTATCCCTGGATGCTCTTTTGTCCTCTTCTCTCTGGATGCCCTTCTGTTCTATCCTCTCCCTGGATGCCCTTCTGTTCTCTTCTCCTTATGGATGCCCTTCTGTCCTCTCCTCTCTGGAGGCCCTTCTGTTTTCTCCTCTCTCCAAATGCCCTTCTGTTCTCTCCTCTCTTTGGATTCCCTTTTGTCTTCTCCTCTCTCTGGATGGCCTTCTGTACTATTTTATGTGGATGTTCTTCTTTGCTCTCCTCTCTCTGGATGCACTTCTGTCTTCTCCTATCTCCCGAAGCCCTTCTGTCTTCTCCTCTTTCTGGATGCCCTTCTGTTCTCTGCTCTCTCTAGATGCCCTTCTGTCCTCTCTTCTCTCTGGATGCCCTTCTGTTTTCTTCTCTCCCTGAATGCCTTCTGTACTCTCCTCTCTCAGGATGCCCGTCGGTCCTCTTCTCCATCTGGATGCCTTCTCTCTTCTCCTGTCTCTGGATGCCCTTCTGACATCTCCTCCCTCTGCATGACCTTCTGTCTTCTCCTCTCTCCCAATGCCCTTCTGATCTCTCCTCCCTCCGAATGCCTTTCTGTTCTCTCCTCTCTCTGGATTTGCTTCTGTCTTCTCCTTCTCTGGATGCCCTTCTGTTCTCTCCTGTTTCTGGATGCCCTTCTGTTCTCTCCTCTATCTAGATGCCCTTCTGTCTTCTCCTCTCTCTATATGGCCTTCTGTACTACTTTATGTGGATGCACTTCTTTGCTCTCCTCTCTCTGGATGGCCTTCTGTCTTCTCCTATCTCCCGATGCTGTTCTGTGTTCTCCTCTTTCTGGATGCCCTTCTGCTCTCTACTCTATCTGGATGCCCTACTGTTCTCCCCTATCTCTGGATGTCCTACTGTCTTCTCCTCTGTCTGGATGCCCTTCTACTCTCTCCTCTCTCTTGATTACCTTCTCTTCTCTCCTATTTCTGGATGCTCTTCTGTATACTCCTCTCTCCGTATGCCCTTCTGTCTTCATCTCTCTCTCTCAATGGCCTTCTAGGCTCTACTCTCTCTCGATGCCCCTTTTTCTCTCCTCTCTATGGATACCGTTCTGTCTTCTCTCTCTGTATGCCGTTCTATCCTCTCCTTTCTCTGGATCTCCTTCTGTCTTCTCCTTTCTCTGGATATACTTCTGTTCTCTCCTCTTTCTAGATTCCCTATTTTTTTTCCTCTCCCTGAATGCCCTTCTGTCATCGCCTCTCCCTGGATGCCCTTCTGTCTTCTCCTCTCTCTGGATGCCCTTCTGGTCTCTCCTCTCTCTGAATGTCCTTCTCTTCTCTCCTCTCTCTGAATTCCATTCTGTCTTTTCCTCTCTCTGGATGCTGTTCTATCCTCTCCTCACTCTGAATGCCCTTCTGTCTTCTCCTCTCTCTGGATGCATTTCTGTTCTCTCCTCTTTCTGGATTCCCTATTTTTCTTTTCCTCTCTCTGGATGCCCTTCTGTCATCTCCTCTTTCTGGATGACTTTCTGTCGTCTCCTCTCTCCTGATGCCCATCTGTTCTATCCTCTCTCCGGATGCACTACTGTCTTCTCCTCTCTCTGGATGCCCTTCTACTCTCTCCTCTCTCTGGATGCCCTTCTGTACTCTCCTCTCTCTAGATGATCTTCTATCTTCTCTCTCTGGATGGCCTTCTGTTCTCTGCTCTCTCTATGCCCTTCTGTCCTCTCCTTTCTCTGGATGCCCTTCTGTCCTCTCCTCTCTCTGGATGCCCTTCTGTTCTCTCCTTTCTCTAAATGCCTTTCTGTCCTCTCCTCTCTCTCTGGATGCTCTTTGGTCTTCTCCTCTCTCTGGATAGCCTTCTTTCCTCTCATCTATCGGGATGCTCTTCTGTCCTCTCATCTCCCTAGATGACATACTGTGTTCTCCTCTCTCCGGATGCCCTTTTTTTCCCTCTTCCCTCTTGATTCCCCTCTGTTCTTTTCTCTATCTGGATGCCTATCTGTTCTTTCCTCCCTCTCTGGATGCCCTTCCTTTCTTTCCTCTCTCAGGATGCTCTTCTATCCACTCCTCTCTGTGGATGGCCTTCTGTTCTCTCCTCTCTCTGGGTACCCTTCTGTACTCTCCTCTCTCTAAATGGACTTCTGTTCTCTCCTCTCTCTGGATGCCCTTCTGTCTTCTCCTCTCTCTGGATGCTCTTCTGTTCTCTCCTCTCTCTGGGTGCCCTTCTCTTCTCTCCTCTCTTCGGATCCCCTTCTGTTCTCTCCTCTCTCTAGATGAACTTCTGTCCTCTCCTCTCTCTGGATGCCTTACTGTTCTCTTCTCTCTCTGGATGCCCTCCTGTCCTGTCCTCTCTAAAGATGCCCTTCTGTTGAGCCCCAAGCTGGAGTCCCTGTTGGGGCACCAAAATATTGTCTGGGTCCACACTAGCCCTACGTTGGAGCGGCCAAAATAAATGTTGTAGCCCAGGCAAAATGTTGAGGCCCGGGCCTACCCACGTTTGTGCGGCCACTGTATCCCAGGCCAAGCTGTTGCTCCGGTCTGCGGGTCGGGGCTCAGCAAGAGTGATCATGAGGTCAGACTTGAAGAATGGAGATCAGACAGGGTGTGAGTCAATCCCTTTTATTCTTCAGTCTCTCTTCCTCTAAGTGTCTCCTGTCTGTTTCTCCCTCTATAGTCTCCCTAATGTCTTATTTGTCTGATTCGTATCTCAGTCTGAATTCTGATCTGTTCTGTCTCTGCCTTTTATATGTCTCACTTCTAAGCCACACCTCTAAGTTACACCTTTAATCATACCCTTAGGTCTTGTCTCTAACTCTGATCTCTATACTTCTAAGTCATACACTTAAGTCACACACCTTTAATCTCACACACCTTTAATCTCAAGGTATCGAAACCAAGATTATTGGAGTGTGGTCAGCTGTTGTAGGCTATTGTAATCCAAGTCTCCTGTCAGGGTATATGGCTCAAGATGCCTGCAAAGCTGATAGCCGCTTTCTTCTAAAAGTCAGCCCCCAACAAGTCCTCCTTTTTAAATTTTTTTTCAAAAGGGAAGGCTGGGAAAACTTAAGGAAACTGTGCCTGTCCTAGGTTGGAGCAAAGGACCCCAGCCTCCCTTTCCCGTCCTTGGATACTCAACAACCATTGGTTGAGCTCCTGTCTTAGGATGGTGAGGCCTCCCTTCTTTTAGAGGCAAGGGTCTTGGAATGCTCTCTTACCCATCACTGACTATCCGGCTTAGCGTGTAAGTTAGGGGATATACCTCATTAGTCTTGATGACAGAGGTTTTACAATCCCTTACTTCCAGCCTGCAATAATGGACCTGTATGGGTTTGTTGCCATACAAAACCATCAGTTTTTTGAACCACTTGGACCCAAAAGACAAGAGACTTAACAACGCCTGAGTAGTTAGTATGACAGCAACACTCTTTTTAAAGGGCAACATATAACTCCCTCTATTAGAGGAGTAAAAAGTGTAAGCTTCTTCTATTCTGTTTACAAATGTCTTATATCAGAATCTAAATCTATATAAATACAAAACTGATCATAGCTTTGATCTAAAGAAAACTAAGCAAATCCCTGTTCCTGCTCCAGTCAATCTCAAACCCAAAAAACAACTATAGTAACTGTGGTAGTGGGTTTTCTCCTGGGTCTAAACAATCTAAATTTCCACTAAATCTAAAACAATCTAGTTCCCCACTAAATCATAAGTCAATGAATCTAGATCCACCCTGGAGATTCAGGTGGTGATGTCACCTTCAGCACTGATAACTTCCCAAGTCAGGTTTACTCGTTGATCTGTTCCAGTTTGAAGGCAATTGTGAAGCATCTTCGTTTCCTGTGAAGAAAAAATATGCTTCTCAGGGGGTTTCTCCTCCCTGGATTTGTTATTGTTGTCTATTTGTTTAATCAGTCTCTCTAGCAGCCAACGTGCAGCATCTGCAGTTTGGGATTATATGCAAACAGAACCTCTTCCCCAGATAAGCACTGGATCTGGCCCATTCCAGGTTCCAGTTAATGGGTCTTTCCAGAGGACTGTTGCAAAATTCTTTTTGTTATCAGGATGCCAGAATCTATCTGCAGCAGATTTTCCTTCAGAATCCAAATTTAAAAAATTTAAAATGAAGAGTGCATGATGAAGGATATTTCTAGTGGATCCCTTGGTAGGGTACCATTCCCCCTTTTAAATTTTTTCAAATTGACATTTAATGGTTTGATGTGCCCTTTCTACTATACCTTGGCCCTGTGGATTATATTGAATACCCATTTTATGTAGTATTCCCAATCTTTCACAAAATTGGTGGAAACTGGAGCTTGTATAACCTGGGCCTTTGTCAGTTTTTATCTGTTTAGGCACACCCAATACAGCGATTTTAGCAAGCATATGAGCAATCACATGCTTGCTTGCTTCTCCAGTTTGTAATGTTGCATAAATGAAATGACTGTATGTGTCTACACATACATGCATATATTTTTGCTTGCCAAATTCATTATAATGAGTAACATCCATTTGCCAGATACTGTCTGGTATCAGTCCCTTTGGAATTACACCCAAATGAGGAACTGGTAAAGCTTAACACATGATTGACATTGTTTAACAATTTGTCTAGTTTATTCTCTAGTAATTTTAAACATACCTTTTAAAGTTTTAGAATTAAGGTGATGTAACTTATGAGCCTTTATGGCCTGATCCAAATTAGATTGCGAATCTGATAAAGCCACTGCAGCTATACAAGTAGCTAGGTCTGCCTTGGTATTTCCTTCAGAGAGAGGACCTGGTAGCCCTGGCTAACCTGGAACTCACTCTGTAGACCAGGCTGGCCTTGAACTCAGAAATATGCCTGCCTCTGCCTCCCAAATGCTGGGATTAAAGGCGTTTGCTACCACTGCCCAGCCTGATCCAAGTTAGATAATCTCTTCTTCACTTTTTACTAATCCTTTCCCTGGGGGAAAATCCAGAGTTTATCATTTGAGCCTTGATTACTTCATTAGGGCTGCACATAATCAATCCCAACTGGGATAATACATCTCTGCCCCAGAGATTAATGGGAAGGCCTGAGATCCCATTTCTGGGGTTAATACTGTGTGGCTGGCAGAACTGAGGTCTAGTCCTGCACTTCCTGGTGTTGCTCCACTAAGTTCTTAAAGGGATTGTTGTTCGCTAGTAGGACACTGACTGCTCCATAAGCCTGTTTTGGCTTGCGTCGGTTCCAGGTCTGGAGCTGGCCCTTTTTCCCGTTTCCCTGATTATGAGAAAGGGTGTTTCCTTGTGTGTCACTTTTGGACCTACATTCACTAGCCCAATGCTTTCCATGTCTGCAATGTGGGCAGAGCCCAGGCTGATTTCTGGGTTGTCTCTGGCTTAACTCATTTTCTACTTTGCAATCTCTTGCAAAGTGTCCAGGCTTACCACATTTAAAACATGCCTTTCTACCTTTACTTGCCAAAAAATCTCTTACTGATTTTCCTTGCATAGCAGTTGCCATAGTTAAGCCCTGTTGGTAAGAAGGACCTATGTCAGAACAGAGTCTGATATACCCCGTAAGGTCTGTCTTTTTCCTATAAGGTCTAATGGCTGCTTGGCAGGCAGGATTAGCATCTTCATATGCAAGTTGTTTCACATAATCTACACCTGCCTCTGCATTACCAAAAATCTTTCCGGCTGTTGTCATTAATCCATGAAAAAAGTCAGAAAATTGCTCATCAGGCCCTTGCCTGACTGTTGTTAAAGATTCACCATGGTCTCCCTTTACTGGAATTTTACGCCAAGCCTTCATGGCTGCATTTTAAATTTGAGCATATAAACCTGGGTCATATTGCATCTGGTTATCACTAGAAGCAAATTGCCCTTCTCCTACTAAGGCATCAAAGGACCAACCATTGCCTGCCTGAATATTTCTCCTAGTTGTTTCTTTGCAATTCTCATGATACTCTGATTTCCAAATTAAATAGTCTCCACCACTAAGAACTGCTCTCGCTAACGTGTTCCAATCACTAGGAGTTAGCCACTCCTCTGCGGCAGAGTCTAAAATTGCAAGAGTAAAAGGAGCAGTGGCACCTTATTGAGATACTGCATTTTTAATTCCTTAATAATTTGAAAATTAAAACCTGTGTGATGTCTCCAAGCAACTCCTTGATTGTCTCTAGTCTTGGATACAGGGAAAGCCTCATCCTTTCCCTCCTCTGGCTGCTTGGTGTCTAATCTTAAGCTAGGTGATAGGGACTGCCTTTGGATTCCTGGTTGAAGAATGCAAGGAGCAAGGGGATTTTCACAGTTTACCTCTTGAGACATCTTTCCTGTCTTTAATTTTTGTAGCTGATTAATTAAGTCCTGATACTGATTAATTAAGTCCTGATACTCTTTTTCTAGCTCTATTTGTTGTTTAAGAACAGATATTTTTCCTGTAATTCCCTTATGGGATCTATAACCACCATCTCCATTGGGGGAGCACTTGGAGGTGGAGGTGCTTAGGGAGGGGGCATTTCAGCATCATAAAATTTGACTTCCTCTTTCTCTTGGTCAGCACAATCTGGCTCTGACAAATTGTCATCAACCTTTGGTTGTATTTTGGATTCGAACTTATGCTTCCTTTTATTTTGAACAAAAAAGACAGCATTCAAGAAAAAAAGCAGAAAATTAACACATGTGAGCAGCAAATAACAAAACCAAAACAGAGAGTTGAATTCAGGCTGACTAATGTCTTGTGCCATTTTTATTACCTTTCTCGAAGCAAACCAAAACAGAGAGTTGGATTCAGGTTGAATAATTTCTTGTCCCATTTCTTTACCTTTCTCAACTCGGCAGATTCCTGAAACAATCAACAGATCCTTCTTCCTGAATTGTCCCTCACTGAATCTCTCATTCTCGCTGCCCCACGTTGAGGCACCAAAATAAACGTTGTGGCCCAGGCAAAATGTTGAGGCCCAGGCTGATCCACGTTTGGGCAGCCACTGTATCCCGGGCCAAGCTGCTGCTCTGGTCTGCAGGTTGGGTTTCAGCAAGAGTGAGGGTGAGGGCAGACTCAAGAATGGAGACCAGACAGGGTGTGAGTCAATCCCGTTTATTCTTCAGTCTCTCTTCCTCTAAGTGTCTCCTGTCTGTTTCTCCCCCTATAGTCACCCTAATTTCTGATTTGTCTGATTCGTATGATCTCAGTCTGAATTCTGATCTGTACTGTCTCTGCCTTTTATATGTCTCACTTCTAAGCTATGCCTCTAAGTTACACCTTTAATCATGCCCTTAGGTCTTGTCTCTAACTCTGATATCTATACTTCTAAGTCATACTCTTAAGTCACACACCTTTAATCTCACACACCTTTAATCGCAAGGTATCTTAACCAAGATTATCGGAGTGTGGTCCACTGTTTTAGGCTATTGTAATCCAAGTCTTATGACAGGGTATATGGCTCAAGATGGCTGCAAAGCTGAGAGCTGCTTTCTGCTAAATGTCGGCCCCCAACACCCTTCTGTCCTCTTCTAATCTGGATGCCTTTGGTCTTCTCCTCTATCCGGTTGCCCTTCAATTCTATTTTCTCTCTAGATACAGTTCTGTCATCTCCTCTCTCTGGATGCCCTTCTGTCCTCTCCTCTCACTGGATGCCCTTCTGCCCTCTCTTCTCTCTGTATGCCCTTCTGTCTTCGCCTCTTTCTGGATTCTCTTCTGTTCTCTAAACTCTCTGGATGCCCTTCTGTTCTCTCATCCTTCAGGATTACCTTCTGTCCTCTCTTCTCTCTGGATGCCCTTCTGTCTTCTCCTTTCTCTGCATGCCCTTCTGTTTTCTCCTCTCTCTGAATGCCCATCTGTCCTCTCTTCTCTCTGGATTTCCTTCTGTTCTCTCCTCTCTCTGGATGCCCTTCTGTACTCTCCTCTCTATGGATGTGTTTCTTCTCCTCTCCCTAGATTCTCTTCTGTTCTCTCCTCTCTTCGGATGCCCTTCTGTCCTCTCCTCTCTCTAGATTCAATTCTGAACTATATTCTCTCTGGATGCCCTTCTGTTCTCTCAATTCTCCGGATTCCCTTATGTCTTCTCCTCTCTATGGATGCCGTTCTGTTCTCTCTTTTCTCTGGATGCCATTCTGTCCTTTCCTCTTTCTGGATGCCCTTCTATCCTCTCATGTCCCTGGATGCCCTTCTGTCCTCTCCTCTCTCTCTATGCCCTTTTGTTCCCTCCTCTCTCTGGATGTCCTTCTGTCCTCTCCTCTCTCTGGATGCCCTTCTGTCCACTCCTCTCTCTGGATGCCCTTCTGTCCTCTCCTCTCTCTGGATGCCCTTTTGTCCTCTCCTCTCTCTGGATGTCCTTCTGTCCACTCCTCTCTCACAATGCCCTTCTGTTCCCTCCTTTCTTCCAATGCCCTTCTGTCTTCTCCTTTTTCTCAAATCCCTTATCTTCTCTGCTCTCTCTAGATGTTCTTCTCTCCTCTCCTTCCTCTGGATGCCCTTCTGTTCTCTCCTCTCTCTGGTTGCCCTTCTGATCTCTCCTCTCTCTGGATGACCTTCAGTCTTCTCCTCTCCCTGGATCCCCTTCTGCATTCTCCTCTCTCTGGATGCTCTTCTGTTCTCTCCTCTCTCTGGGTGCCCTTCTGTTGTCTCCCCTCTTCGGATCGCTTTCTGTTCTCTGTTCCCTATTGATGCCCTTCTGTTCTCTTCTCTCTCCGGATGCCCTTCTGTCTTCTCCTCTGGCTGGATATCTTTCTGTCTTTTACTCTCTGAATGCCCTTGAATTCTCTCTTCTCTCTGGATTCCCTACAGTCTTCTCCTCTCTCTAGATACCATTCTGTTCTCTCCTCTCTCTAGAAGAACTTCTATCTTCTCCTCTCTCAAAATTCCCCTCTGTTCTTTACTCTCTCTGGATGCCTTTCTGTCCTCTCCTCTCGCTAAATATCCTTCTCTTTTTTTTTCTTTCTGTATAGCATTCTGTTCTCTCCTCTCTCTGGATGCCCTTCTGTTCTCTCCTCTCTCTAGATGCTCTTCTCTCTTCTCTCTCTGGATGGCCTTTTGTACTCTCCTCTCTTTAGATGCTCTTCAGTTCCCTCCTCTCTCTGGATGACCTTCTGATCTCTTTTTTCTCCGGATGTCCTTCGATCTTCTCGTCTATCTGGATGCCCTTCTGTCCTCTCCTCTCTTCGGATGCCATTCTGCTCTCTCTTCCCTCTAGATGCCCTTTCGTTCTCTTCTTGCCCTGGATGCCCTTCTATTGTCTCCTCTCCCTGGATAACATTCTGTTCTCTCCTCTCTCTGGATGCCCTTCCGTACTCTGCTCTCTCTAGATGCTCTTCTATCTTCTCTCTCTGGATGGCTTATTGTTCTCTCCTCTCTCTGGAGGCCCTGCTGTACTCTCCTCTCTCTGGGTGCCCTTCTGATCTCTCCTCACTCCTGATGCCATCCAGCATTCTCCTCTCTCTGGACTCCCTTCTGTTCTCTCTTCTCTCTGGATTTCTTTCTGTTTTCTTCTCTCTCTAGATGCCCTTCTGTTCTCTCCTCTCTCTGGGTGCCCTTCTGTTCTGTACTCTTTTCAGATGCCCTTCTGTTCTCTCTTCCCTCTTGATGCCCTTCTATACTCTCCTCTCTCTGGATTCCCTTCTGTCTTCTCCTCTCTCTGAATGCCCTTCTGTTCTCTCATCTCTCTAGATGAACTTCTGTCCTCTCCTCGCTCTGGATGCCCTTCTGTTCTCTTCTCTCTCTGGATGCCCTTCTGTCCTCTCCTCTCTAAGGAGGCCCTTCTGTCCTCTTCTGATCTGGATGCCTTCTGTCTTCTCCTCTCACTGGATGCCCTTCTGTTCTCTCCTCTTCCTGGATGCCCTTCTGTCTTCTACTCTTTCTGGATGCCCTTCAATTCTTTTTTCTCTTTGGATACACTTATGTCATCTTTTCTCTCTGGATGCCCTTCTGTTCTCTCCTCTCACTGGAGGCCCTTGTCTTATCTCCTCTCTCTTGATGCAATTCCATTCTCTCCTTTCTCTAGATGCTCTTCTATCTTCTTCTCTTTCTGGATGGCCTTCTGTTCTCCCCGCTTTCTATATGCCGTTCTGTCCTCTCCCCTTTCTGGATGCCCTTCAATCTTCTCCTCTCTCTGGATGCCCTCTGTTCCCTCCTCTCTCTGGATCCCCTTCTGTCTTATCCTCTCTCTGGATGCTTTTCTGTTCTCTCCTCTCTCTGGGTGCCCTTCTGTTCTCTCTTATCTTTGGATATCCTTCTTTTCTCTCTTCCCTCTTGATGCCCTCCTGTTCTCTTCTCTCTCCAGATGCCCCTCTGTCCTCTCCTCTAGCTGGATAGCCTTCTTTTTTTCTGAATGTTTCTTTGTTCTCTACTCTCTCTGGATTCCATTCTTTCTTCTCCTCTCTCTGGATGCCCTTCTGCCTTCTCCTCTCTATGGATGAACTTCTGTCCTCTCCTCTTTCTGGATGACCTTCAGTGCTCTCCTCTCTCTGGATGCCCTTTTGTGTTCTCCACTCTTTGGATGCTCTTCTGTTGTCTCATCTTTCTGGATGCCCTTTTGTCCTCTATTCTCTGGATGCCCTTCTCTTCTTTAGTCTCTCCAGATTCCCTTCTGGCTTCTCCTCTCTATGGATGCCCTTCTGTTACCTCCTCTCTCTGGATGCCCTTTTGTCTTCTCCTCTCTATGGATATCCATCTGTTCTCTCCTCTCTCTTGATGACCTTTTGTCCTCTATTCTCTCTGGATGCCCTTCTGTTCTTTCATCTCTCCAGATGCCCATCTGTCTTCTACTCTTTATGGATGCCCTTCTGTTCTCTTCTTTCTCCAGATTCCGTTCGATCGTCTTATGTCTCTGTATACCCTTCTGTTCTCTCCTATCTCTGGATGCCCTTCCCTTCTCTCCTTTCTTTAGATGCTCTTCTATTTTCTCCTCTCTCCGGATGGCCTACTGTTCCCTCCTCTCTCTGGATGTCCTTTTTTCCTCTTCTCTCTCTGGATGCCCTTCTGTCCTCTACTCTCTCTGGATGCCCTTCTGTTTTCTCCTGTCTCTGGATTCCCTTCTGTCCTCTCCTCTCTCTGGAAACCCTTCAGTCTACTCCTCTCTCCAAAGGCCCTTCTGTTCTCTACTTTCTCCCAATGCCCTTCAATTTTCTCCTCCTTCTGGAAGCCCTTATATTCTCCGCTCTCTCTAGATGCCCTTCTGTCCTCTCCTCTCTCTGGATGACCTTCTGTTCTTTCCTCTCGGTTCATATCCTTCTCTTTTTGCCTCTCTGGATGCCCTTCTGTTCTCTCATCACACTGGCTTCCGTTCTGTCTTCTTCTCTTTCTGGATGCACTTCTGTTTTCTCCTCTCTCTGGATGACCTTCTGTCTTATCCTATCTCTGGATGCCCTTCTGCTCTCTCCTCTCTCTGGATGCCCTTCTGTTCTCTCCTCTCTCTTGATTCGCTTCTGTCTTCTCCTCTCTCTGCATGCCTTTTTATCGTCACCTCGCTCTGGATTCTCTCTGTCTTCTCCTTTTCTAAATTCCCTCCAGTTCTCTCTTCTTTCTGGATGCCCTTCTGTTCTCTCCTCTATCTAGATGCCCTTCTGTCTCCTCCTCTCTATGTACGACATTCTGAACTATTTTATGTGGATGCCCTTCTTTCCTCTCCTCTCTCTGCATGCCCTTCTGCTCTGTCTTCTCTCTGGAGGAAATTTTGTCTCCTCTCTCTGGATGCACTTCTGTCTTCTGCTATGTCCTGATGCACTTCTGTCTTCTCCTCTTTCTGGATGCCCTTCTGTTCTCTGCTCTCTCTAGATACCCTTCTGTCCTCTCCGCTCTCTGGATGCCCTTCTGATCTCTTCTCTCCCTGAATGCCCTTCTGTCCTCTCCTCTCTCAGGATGCCCATCAGTCCTTTTCTACATCTGGATGACTCCTCTCTTCTCCTATTTATGTATTCCCTTCTGTTCTCTCCTCTCTCTCCGGATGCCCTTCTGTCTTCTAATCTCTCTAGATGCCCTTCTGATCTCTCCTCTCTCTGGGGGCTCTTCTATCCTCTCATCTCTCTGGATGCCCTTCTGTTTTCTCCTCTCTCTGGACGCCCTTCTGTTTTCACCTCTCTCTGGATGCCATTCTGTCCTCTCCTCTAACTGGATGCCCTTCTGTTCTCTCCTCTCTCTGGATTCCCTTCTGTCTTCACCTCCCTCTGCATGTCGTTTTATCGTCTCCTCAATCTGGATTCGCTCTGTCTTCTCCTTCTCTGAATGTTCTTCTGTTCTCTCCTCTTTCTGGATGCCCTTCTGCTCTCTTCTCTATCTAGATGCCCTTCTGTCTTCTCCTATCTCTGCATGCCCTTCTGATCTCTCCAGTGGCTCTTCTATCCTCTCCTCTCTGTATGCCCTTCTGTCTTCTCCTCTCTCTGGATGCCTTTCTGCTCTCTCCTCTCTCTGGATGCCCTTCTGTTCTCTCCTCTCTCCGGATGCCCTTCTGTCTTCTCCTCTAACTGGATGCCCTTCAGCTCTCTCCTCTCTCTGGATGTCCTTCTGTTCTCTGCTCTCTCCTGAATAACTTCTGTCTTCTCCTCTCTCTGGATTCCCTTATGTTCTCTCCTCTCTCCAGATTCCCTTCTGTCTTCTCCTCTCTCTGGATGCCCTTCTGTTCTCTCTTCTTTCTGGATGCCCTTCTGACTTCTCCTCTCTCTGGATGCTCTTCTGATCTCTCCTCGCTCCGGTGGCTCTTCTATCTGCTCCTCTCTCTGGATGCCCTTCTGTCTTCTCCTCTCTCCCTATGCCCTTCTTTTCGCTCATCTCACTGGCTTCCATTCTGTATTATTCTCTTTCTGGTTGCACTTCTGTTTTCTCCTCTCTCTGGATGACCTTCTGATCTCTCCTCTCTCTGGTGGCTCTTCTATCCGCTCATCTCTCTGGATGCCCTTCTGTCTTCTCCTCTCTCTGGATGCCCTTCTGTCCTCTCCTGTCACTGGATGCCCTTCTGTTCTCTCCTCTCTCTTGATTCCCTTTTTTTCTTCTCCTCTCACTGGATGCCCTTCTCTTCTCTCCTCTCTCTAGATGCCCTTCTGTCCTCTATTCTGTCTGAATTCCTTTCTGTTCTCTCGTCTCTATGGATGCCCTTCTGTGCTCTCCTCTCTCTGGATTCCCTTCTGTCCTCTCCTCTCTCTGGATGCCCTTCTGCTCTCTCCTCTCTCTGGATGCCCTACTGTCTTCTCCTTTCTCTGGATGCTTTTCTGTACTCTCCTCTCTCCGGATGCCCTTCTGTCCTTCTCCTCTCTCTGGATGCCCTTCTGCTCTCTCCTCTCTCTGGATGCCCTTCATGTTCTATCCTCTCTCCTGATGCCCTACTGTCTTCTCCTCTCTCTGGATGCTTTTTTGCTCTCTCCTCTTTCTGGATGCCCTTCTGTTCTCTCCTATCTCCAGATGCCTTTCTGTCCTCTAATCTCTCTGTAAGCCCTTCTGTTCTCTCGTCTCTCCAGATGCCCTTCTGTCTTCTCCTCTCCCTGGATGCCCTTCTGTCTTCTAATCTCTCTGGATGCACTTTGTTATCTCCTCTCTTGGGATGCCCTTCTGTCTTCTCTTCCCTCTGGATGCCCTTCTGTCCTCTCTTCTCTCTGGATGCCCTTGGGTCTTCTCCTCTCTCCCTATGCCCTTCTGTTCTCTCATCCCACCAGCTTCCATTCTGTCTTCTTCTCTTTCTGGATGCACTTCTGTTTTCTCTTCTCTCCGAATGACCTTCTGTCTTCTCCTATCTCTGGATGCCCTTCTGTTCTCTCCTCTCTCTGGATTCCCTTCTGTCTTCTCCTCTCTCTGGATGCCCTTCTGTTCTCTCCTCACTCTGGATTCACTCTGTCTTCTCCTTTTCTGAATGCCCTTCTGTTCTCTCCTCTTTCTGGATGCTCTTCTGTTCTCTCCTCTATCTACATGCCCTTCTGTCTCCTCCTCTCTCTGTATGGCATTCTGTACTATTTTATGTGGATGCCCTTCTTTCCTCTCCTCTCTCTGCATGCCCTTATGCTCTGTCTTTTCACTGGACAAATTCTGTCTCCTTCTCTCTCTGGATGCCCATCTGTCTTTTCCTCTCTCCGGATGCCCTTCTGTCACCTTCTCTCTCTGGATATCCTTCAGTCTTCTGCTCTCTCTGGATGCCCTTCTGATCTCTCCCTTTTCTGGATTCTCTTCTGTTCTCTCATTTCCCTAGATGCCCTTTTGTTCAATCCTCTCTCGGGATGCCCTTCTTCACTCTCCTCTCTCTGGATGCCCTTCTGTCCTCTCCTCTCTCTGGTTGCCATTCTATCCTCTCCTCTCTCTGTATGTCCTTCTGTCTTCTCCTTACTCCCTATGCCCTTCTTTTCTCTCGTCTCTCCCAATGCCCTTCTGTTTTCTCCACTCTCTGGATGCCCGACAATTTTCTCCTCACTCTAAATACCCTTCTGTATTCTCCTCTCTCCCTATGCCCTTCTGTTCGTCTCTCCGGCTTCCCTTCTGTCTTCTCCTTTCTCTGGATGCCCTTATGTACTCTCCTCTCTCTAGATGCCCTTCTGCCTTCTCCTCTCTCTGGATACCCTTCTGCTCTCTCCTATCTCTGCATGCCCTTCTGTTCTCTCCTCTCTCCGGATGAACTTCTGTCTTCTCTTCTCTCTGGATGCCCTTCTGTTCTCTCCTCTCTCCAGATGCCCTTCTGTCTTCTTCCTCTCTCTGGATGCCCTTCTGTACTCTCTTCTCTCTGGATGCCCTTCTGTCCACTCCTCTCTCTGGATGCCCATGTGTCTTCTCCTGTCTCTAGATGCCCTTATGCTCTCTCCTCTCTCTGAATGCCCTTCTGTTCTCTCCTCTCTCTGGATGCCCTTCTGTTCTCTCCTCTATCTAGATGCCCTTCTGTCTCCTCCTCTCTCTGTATGGCCTTCTGTACTATTTTATGTGGATGCCCTTCTTTCCTCTCCTCTCTCTACATGCCCTTCTGCTCTGTCTTCTCACTGGACAAATTCTGTATCCTTCTCTCTATGGATGCCCTTCTGTCACCTTCTCTCTCTGGATGTCCTTCAGTCTTCTGCTCTCTCTGGATACCCTTCTGTTCTCTCCCATTTATGGATTCTCTTCTGTTCTCTCATTTCCCTAGATGCCCTTCTGTTCAATCCTCTCTCGGGATGCCCTTCTTCACTCTCCTCTCTCTAGATTCCCTTCTGTCCTCTCCTCTCTCTGGATGCCCTTCTGCTCTCTCCTCTCTCTGGATGCCCTACTTTCTTCTCCTTTCTCTGGATGCTTTTCTGTTCTCTCCTCTCTCTGGATTCCCTTCTGTCTTCTCCTCTCTCTGGATGCCCTTCTGCTCTCTCCTCACTCTGGATTCGCTCTGTCTTCTCCTTCTCTGAATGCCCTTCTGTTCTCTCCTCTTTCTGGATGACCTTCTGTTCTCTCCTCTCTCCGTATGCCCTACTGTCTTCTCCTCTTTCTGGATGCCCTTCTGTTCTCTGCTCTCTCTAGATACCCTTCTGTCCTCTCCTCTCTCTGAAGCCCTTCTGTTCTCTTCTTTCCCTGAATGCCCTTCTGTCCTCTCCTCTCTCAGGATGCCTGTCGGTGCTTTTCTACATCTGGATGTCTCCTCTCTTCTCCTATTTACAGATTCTCTTCTGTTCTCTCCTCTCTCTGGATGCCCTTTTGTTTAATCCTCTCTCTGTATGCCCTTCTGTACTCTTTTCTCTTTGGATGCCCTTCTGTCCACTCCTCTCTCTGGATGCCCATGTGTCTTCTCCTGTCTCTAGATGCCCTTATGCTCTCTCCTCTCTCTGAATGCCCTTCTGTTCTCTCCTCTCTCCGGATGCCCTTTTGTATTCTCCTCTATATGGATTCCCTTCTGTCTTCTCCTCTCTTTGGATGCCCTTCTGTTCTCTCCTTTTTCTGGATGCCTTCTGTTCTCTCCTCTCTCCGTATGCCCTACTGTCTTCTCCTCTTTCTGGATGCCCTTCTGTTCTCTCCTCTCCCTGGATGCCCTTCTGTTCTCTCCTCTCTCTGGATTGCCTTCTGTCTTCTCCTCTCTCTGGATGCCATTCTGTCTTCTCCTCTCTTCCGATGCCCTTCTGTCTTCTCCTCTCTCTGGATGCCCTACCATTCTCTCCTCACTCTAGATTCCCATCTGTCTTCTCCTCTCTCTGGATTCCCTTCTGTTTTCTCCTTTCACTGGATGTCCTTCTGTCCTCTCCTATCTCTGGATGCCCTTCTGTCTTTTCCTCTCTCTGGACGCCCTTCTGTCACCTTCTCTCTCTGGATGTCCTTCAGTCTTCTGCTCTCTCTGGATGCCCTACTGTTCTCTCCTTTTTCTGGATTCTCTTCTGTTCTCTCATTTCCCTAGATGCCCTTCTGTTCAATCCTCATTCGGGATGCCCTTCTTCACTCTCCTCTCTCTGGATGCCCTTCTGTCCTCTTCTCTCTCTGGTTGCCATTCTATCCTCTCCTCTCTGTATGCCCTTCTGTCTTCTCCTTTCTCCCTATGCTCTTCTTTTCTCTCATCTCTCCCGATGCCCTTCTTCTTTCTTCACTCTCTGGATGCCCGACAATTTTCTCCTCACTCTGGATACCATTCTGTATTCTCCTCTCTCCCTATGCCCTTCTGTTTTCTCGTCTCTCGGGCTTCCCTTCTGTCTTTTCCTTTCTCTGGATGCCCTTCTGTTCTCTCTTCTCTCCGGACGCTCTTCTGTCTTCTCTTCTCTCTGGATGCCCTTCTGCTCTCTTGTCTTTCTGGATGCGCTTCTGTTTTCTCCTCTTTCCTGATGCCCTTTTATTCTCTCCTCACTCCTAATGCCCTTTGTTCCCTCCACTCGCTGCATTTGCTTCTGTCTTCTCTATCTGGATGCCCTTCTGTACTCTCCTCTCTCTGAATGCCTTTCTGTCCTCTCCTCTCTCCGGCTTCCATTATGTCTTCTCCTCGGCCTGGATGCCCTTCTGTTCTCTCCTCTCTCTGGATTCCCTCATGTTCTCCCATACCATTGGATGTCCTTCTGTTCTCTCCTCTCACTGAATGGCATTATGTCTTCTCCCCTCTCAGGATGCTCGTTGGTCCACTTCTCCATCTGGATGCCTTCTCTCTTCTCCTCTTTCTGGATGACCTTTTGTCCTCTACACTCTCTGGATGCCCTATGTATTATCATCTCTCTGGATCTCCTTCTACTCTCTCCACTCTCTGGATGCGATTTTGTTCTCTCTTCTCTAGGGATGTCCTTCTGGCCTAGCCTCTCTCTGGATTCCCTTCTGTCATCTCCTCTCTCGATGCCCTTCTCTTCTCTCCTCTTTCTGGATACCCTTCTGTTCTCTCCTCTCTCTGCATACCCTTCTGTCATCTCCTGTCTCAGGATGCACTTTGGTCCTCTCGTGTCTCTGCAATCCCTATTTTTCTTTTTCTCTCTCTGGATGCCCTATTGTCTTCTCCTCTCTCTGGATGACCTTCTGTCTTCTCCTCTCTCCCGATGCCCTTCTGTTCTCTCCTCTCTCCAAATGCCCTTCTGTTCTCTCCTCTCTCTGGATTCACTTCTGTCTTCTCCTTCTCTGGATGCCCTTCTGTTCTCTCCTCTTTCTGGATGCCCTTCTTTTCTCTACTCTATCTAGATGCCCTTCTGTCTTCTCTTTCACTTTATGTTCTTCTGTACTATTTTATATGGATGCCCATCTGTGCTCTCCTCTCTCTGGATGCCCTTCTGTCTTCTCCTATCTCCCGATGCCCTTCTGTCTTCTCCTCTTTCTGGATGCCCTTCTGTCTTCCCCACTCCCTGGATACCCTTCTGCACTCTCATCTCTCTGGATGTCCTTCTGTTCTCTCCTCCCTCTGGATGCCCTTCTGTCTTCTCCTCTTCCTTGATGCCCTTCTGTTCTCTCCTCTTTCTGGATGCACTTCTGTTCGCTCCTCACTCTGGATGCTCGTCTTCTCCTCTCTCTGGATTCCCTTCTGTTCTCTCCTCTCTCTGGATGCCCTTCTGTTCTCTCCTCTCTCTGGATTCCCTTCTGTTCTCTCCTCTCTCTGGATACCCTTTTGTCTTCTCCTCTCTCTTGATGCTGTTCTGTCCTTTCCTCTCTCTGGATGCCCTTCTGTCTTCTCCTCTCTCTGGATGCCCTTCTGTCTTCTCCTCTCTCTGGATGCACTTCTGTCTGCTCCTCTCTCTCTCAATGCCATTCTAGGCTCTCCTCTTACTGGATGCCCATTTTTTTGTCTTCTCTTTCTGGATACCTTTCTGTCTTCTCCTCTCTCTGGATGCCGTTCTGTCCTCTCCTTTCTCTGGATGCCCTTCTGTCTTCTCCTCTCTCTGGATGCACTTCTGTTCGCTCCTCTTTCTGGATTCCTTATTTTTCCCTGTCTCTGGATGCCCTTCTGTAATCTCTTCTCTCTGGATGACCTTCTGTTCCCTCCTCTCTCCCGATGCCCATCTGTTCTCTCCTCTCTCTGGATGCCCTACTATCTTCTCCTCTCTCTGGATATCCTTCTATTCTCCCCTAACATTGGATGACCTTCTGTTCTCTCCTCTCACTGGATGCCATTCTGTCCTCTCCACTCTCAGGATGGCCTTCTGTCTTCTCCTCTTTCTGGTTGCATTTCTGTTCTCTCCTCTTTCTGGATGACCTTCTGTCTTTTCCTCTCTCTCCAGATGCCTTTTTGTTCTCTCCTCTCTCCGAATGCCCTTCTGTTCTCTCCTCTCTCTGGATTCGCTTCTTTCTTCTCCTTTAATGGATGTCCTTCTGTTCTCTCCTCTTTCTGCTTGCCCTTCTGTTCTCTCTTCTATATAGATGCCATTCTGTCTTCTGCTCTTTCTGTATAATCTTCTGTACTATATTATTTGGATGTCTTTTTTGCACTCGTCTCTCTGGATGCCCTTCTGTCTTCTCCTATCTCTGGATCCCCTTCTATTCTCTAATCTCTCTGGATTCCCTTCTGTCTTTTCCTCTCTCTTGATGCCCTTCTGTTCTCTCCTCTTTCTGGATGCCCTTCTGTTCTCTCTTCTCTCCGCATGCCCTTCAGTCTTCTCCTCTCCCTGGATGCCCTTCTGGTCTCTCCTCTCTCTGGAGGTCGTTCTGTTCTCTCCTCTCTATATAATCCATTCTGTCTTCTCCTCTCTATGGATGCCCTTCTATTCTCCCCTAACATTTGATGTTATCCTCTCACTTGATGCCATTCTGTCCTCTCCTCTCTCTGGATGCCCTTCTACTCTCTCCTCTCTCTGGATGCCCTTCTGTCCTCTCTTCTCTCTGGATTCCCTTCTGTCTTCTCTCTCTTGATGACCTTCTGGTCTCTCCTTATTCTCGATGCCTTTCTGTTTTCTCCTCTCTCCGAATGCCCTTCTGTCTTCTCCCCTCTCTCTCTATGCCCTTCTGGTCTCCTCTCACTCTGGATGCCCTTTTTTTCTCTCCTCTCTCTGGAGTCCCCTCTGTCTTCTCCTCTCTCTGGATGCCGTTCTATCTTCTCCTCTCTCTGGATACCCTTCTGTCATCTCCTATCTCTGGATGCACGTCTTTTCTCTCCTCTTTCTGGATTCCCTATTTTTCTTTTCCTTTCTCCAGATGCCCTTCTGTCTTCTCCTCTCTCTGGAGGCCCATCTGTTCTCTCCTCACTCTGGATGCCCTACTGTCTTCTCCTCTCTCTTGATGCCCTTCTATTCTCTAATCTCTCTGGATTCCATTCTGTCTTCTCATCACTCTTGATGCCCTTCTGTTTTCTCCTCTTTCTGGATGCCCTTCTGTCTTCTCCTCTCTCCTGATGTCCATCTGTTCTCTCCTCTATCCGGATGCCCTACTGTCTTCTCCTCTCTCTAGATGTCCTTCTATGCTCCCCTAACATTGGATGACCTTCTGTTCTCTCCTCTCACTGGATGCCATTTTCTCCTCTCCTCTCTCTGGATGCCCTGCTGTCTTCTCCTCTCTGGATGCCCTTCAATTCTATCCTCACTCTGGTTCCCCTCCTGTCTTCACCTCTCTCTGGATGCCCTTCTGTCCTCCTCTCTCTCTGTATGTCCTTCATTCATCTGCTCTCTCTAGATGCCCTTCTGTTCTCTCCTCATTCTGGATTCATTTCTGTTCTCTTCTCTCTAGATGCCCTTCTGTACTTTCCTCTCTCCGGATGCCCTTCATTCCTCTCCTGTCTATGGATTTCCTTCTGTCTTCTCCTCACTCTGGATGCCCTTCTGTTCTCTCCTCTCTCTAGATGCCGTTCTGTACGCTCCTCTCTCTAGATGCCATTCTGTCTACTCCTCTCTCTGGATGCCATTCTGTACTCTCCTCTCTCTAGATGCCATTCTGTCTACTCCTCTCTCTGGATGGCTTTCTGTTCTCTCCTCTCTCTGCATCACCTCTGTCTTATACTCTCTCTGGTTACTTTTCTGCACTCTCCTTTCTCTGGATGGCCTTCTGTCCTCTCGGCTCTCTGAATGTCCATCTGTCTTTCCCACCCTCTGAATGCCCTTCTGTTCTCTCCACTCTCTGGATTCCCTTTTTGTCTTCTCCTCTCTCAGGATGCCCTTCTCTTCTCTTCTCTCTCTAGATGCCCTTCTGTTCTCTATTCTCTCTGGATGCCCTTCTGTTCTCTTGTCTCCACAGATGCCCTTATGTGATCTCTCCTCTCTGGATGCCCTTCTGTCCTCTCCTCTCTCTGAATGCCCTTCTGCTCTCTCCTCTCTCTGAATGCCCTTCTGGTCTTTCCTCTCTCTGAAGGCCCTTCTGTTCTTTCCTTTTTCTGGATGCCCCTCTGTTCTCTCATCTCTCCGGATGCCATTCTGCCTTCTCCTCACTCTGGATGCCTTTCTGTTCTGTCCTTTCTCTTGATGCATATCTGTCCTCTTCTCTCTATATATGCCCTTCTGTCGTCTCCTCTCTTTGTATGCCCTTCTTTTCTCTCCTCTCTTTGGATGCCCTTCTGTCTTCTTCTCACTCTGGATGCCCTTCTCTTCTCTCTGATCTCTGGATGCCTTTCTGACCTCTCCTTTCCATGGATGCACTTCTGTTCTCTCCTCTCTCTGGATGCCATTCTGTTCTCTCCTCTCTCTAGATGCCATTATGTCCTCTTTCTGCATTCTCTCCTGTTCTCTCATCTCTCTGGATGTACTTCTGTTCTCTCTTCTCTCGGGATGTCCTTCTGTCCTCTCCTCTCTCTGGATTCCCTTCTGTCTTCTCTCTCTTGATGCCCTTCTGTACTCTCCTCTTTCTGGATGCCCTTTTGTTCTCGCCTCTCTCTGCATTCCCTATTTTTCTCTTCTGCACTCTGTATGCCCTTCTGTCATCTCCTCTCTCTGTATGCCCTACTGTCTTCACCTCTCTCTGGATGCACTTCTGTTCTCACCTCTTTCAGCATTACCTATTTTTTGTCCTCTCTCTGGATGCCCTTTTGTCATCTCCTCTCTCTGGATGACCTTCTGTCTTCTCCTTCTGTGGATGCCCTTCTTTGCCCTCCTCTTTCTGGATTCCCTTCTGTCTTCTCATGTCTCCTGATGCCCTTCTTTCTTCTCCTCTTTCTTGATGTCCTTCTGTCTTCTCTTCTCTATGGATGCCCTTCTGCCCTCGCCGCTCTCTGGATGCCCTTCTGTCCTCTCCTCTCTCCAGATGCCCTTCTGTCTTCTCATCTCTCTGGATGCCCTTCTGCTCTCTCCTGTCTCTGGATGCACTTCTATTCTCTCCTGTCTCCAGATGCCCTACTGTCTTCTCCTCTCTCTGGATGAACTTCTGTTCTCACATCTTTCTGGATTCCCTATTTTTTGTCCTCTCGCTGGATGCCCTCCTGTCATCTCCTCTCTCTGGATGACCTTCTGTCTTCTCCTCTCTTCCGATGCCCATCTGTTCTCTCCTGTCTCTGAATGCCCTTTTGTTCTCTACTCTTTCTGGATTCAATTCTGTCTAATCCTTCTCTGGATGCCCTTCTGTTCTCTCCTCACTCTGGATGCCCTTGTGTCCTCTTCTCTCTGGATGCCCTTCTGTTCTCTTCTCGTACAGGATGCCCTTCTGTCCTCTCCTATCTGGATGCCCTTCTGTCTTCTCCTCTCTCCAAATGCCCTTCTGTTCTCTCCTCTCTTTGGATTCTCTTCTGTCTTGTCCTCTCTCTAGATGCCCTTCTGTACTCTCCTCTCTCTGGATGCCCTAATGTTCTCTCCTCTCTCTGGCTTCCCTTCTGTCTTCTCCTCTGTCTGGATGCACTTCTGTTCTCTCCTCTCTCTAGATTCATCTCTGTTCACCCCTAACATTGGATGCCCTTCTGTACTCTCATATCACTGGATGCCATTTTGTCCTCTCCTACCACTGGATGCCCTTCAGTCCTCTTCTTTCTCTCTGGATGTCCTTCAGTCTTCTGCTGTCTCTGGATGTGATTCTGTTCTCTCTTCTCTCGGGATGTCTTTCTGTCCTCTCCTCTCTCTGGTTTCCTTTCTGTATTCTCCTCTCTCTTGATGCCCTTTTGTTCTCTCCTCTTTCTGCATGCCCTTCTGTTCTCTCCTCTATCTACATGCCCTTCTGTCTTCTCCTCTCTCTGTTTGGCCTTCTGTACTATTTTATTTGGATGCCCTTCTTTGCTCTCCTCTCTCTGGATGCCCTTCTCTCTTCTCCTCTTTCTGAATGCCCTTCTGTTCTCTGCTCTCTCTAGATGCCCTTCTGTCCTCTCTTCTAACTGGATGCCCTTCTGTTCTCTTCTCTCTTGATGACCTTCTGTTCTCTCCTCTTTCTGAAAGCCCTGCTGTACTCTCCCCTCTCAGGATGCACTTCTGTTCTCTCCTCTCTCTACATTCCCTATTTTTTTCTCTCTATGGATGGCTTTCTGTCATCTCCTCACTCTGGATAACCTTCTGTCTTCTCCTCTCTCCTGATTACCTTCTGTCCTCTCCTCTCTCAGGATGCCCGACGGTCCATCTGGATTGTTGGATGGTTCTCCATCTGGATGCTTTCTCTCTTCTCCTCTTTCTGGATGCCCTTCTGTTCTCTCCTCTCTCAGGATGACCTTCTGTCCTCTACTCTTTGGATGCCCTTCTGTCTTCTCCTCTCTCTGGATGCCCTTCTGCTCTCTCCTCTCTCTGGATGCCCTTCTGTTCTCTCTTCTCTCAGGATGACCTTCTGTCCTCTCCTGTCTCTGGATTCCCTTCCATCTCGTCCTCTCACTTGATGCCTTTCTGTTCTCTCCTCTTTCTGGATGCCCTTCTGTTCACTCCTCTCTGCGCATACCCTTCTATCATCTCCTCTCTCAGGATGCCCTTCTGTTTTCTCCTCTCTCTATATTCCCTATTTACTTGTCCTCTCTCTGGATGCCCTTCTGTCATCTCCTCTCTCTGGATGACCTTCTGTCTTCTCTTCTCTCTGGATGCCCTTCTGTTCTCTCCTCTTTATGAATGCCCTTCTGTTCTCTCTTCTCTCTGGATTCGCTTCTGTCTTCTCCTTCTCTGGATGCCCGTATGTTCTCTCCTATTTTTGGATGCCCTTCTGTTCTCTCCTCTATCTATATCCCCTTCTGTCTACTCGTCTCTCTGTATGGCCTTCTGTACTATTTTATGTGGATGCCCTTGTTTGGTCTCCTCTCTTTTGATGCCCATCTGTATTCTCCTATTTCCCAATGCTCTTCTGTCTACTCCTCTTTCTGGATGCTCTTCTGTCTTCTCCGCTCTCTGGATGCCCTTCTGCTCTCTCCTCTCTATAGATGCCCTTCTGTTCTCTCCTCTCTCTGTATGCCCTTCTGTCTTCTCCTCTCTATGTATGCCCTTATGCTCTCTCCTCCCTCTGGATGCCCTTCTGTTCTCTCCTCTCTCTGGATGCCCTTCTGTCTTCTCCTCTCTCTTGATGCCCTTCTGTTCTCTCTTCTTTCTGGATGCCCTTCTGTTTTCTCCTCACACCGGATGCCCTTCTGACTTCTCCTCCTCTGGATGCTCTTCTGTCTTCTCTTCTTTATGGATGCCCTTCTGTTCTGTCCTCTATCTGGATTCCCTTCGGTCTTCTCCTCTCTATAGATGCCCTTATGCTCTCTCCTCTCTCTGGATGCCCTTCTGTTCTCTCATCTTTCTGGATGAACTTCTATTCTCTCCTCACTCTGGATGCGCTTCTGTCTTCTCCTCCCTCTGGATGCCATTCTATCTTCTCCTCTCTCTGGATGCTCTTCTGTCTTCTCCTCTCTCTGGATGACCTTCTGTCCTCTCCTCTCTCTTGATGCCCTTCTGTTCTCTCTTCTCTCTGCATATCCTTCTGTCATCTCCTCTCTCAGGATACACTTCAGTTCTCTCCTCTCTCTAAATTCCCTATTTTTCTTTTACTCTCTCTGGATGCCCTTTTGTCATCTCCTCTCTCTGGATGACCTTCTGTCTTCTCCTCTCTCCCGATGCGCTTCTGTTCTTTCTTCTCTCCGAATGCCCTTCTGTTCTCTCCTCTCTCTGGATTCGCTTCTGTCTTCTCCTTCTCTGGATGCCCTTCTGTTCTGTTCTCTTTCCAGATGCCCTTCTGTCCTCTCCTATCTGGATGCCCTTCTGTCTTCTTCTCTCTCCAAATGCCCTTCTTTTCTCTCCTCTCTTTGGATTACCTTCTATCTTCTCCTCTCTCTGGACGCCCTTCTGCATTCTCCTCTCTCTGGATGCCCTTCTGCATTCTCCTCTCTCTGGATGCCCTTCTGTCCGCTCCTCTCTCTGGCTTCCCTTCTGTATTCTGCTCTGTCTGGATGCCCTTCTGTTCTCACCTAACGTTGGATGCCCTTCTGTTCTCTCCTTTCACTGGATGCCATTCTGTCCTCTCATTTATCTGAATTCCCTTCAGTCTTCTTCTCTCTCTGGATGCCCTTCAGTCCTTTTCTCTCTCTAGATGTCCTTCTGTCTTCTGCTGTCTCTGGATGGGCTTCTGTTCTCTCATCTTTCTGCATTCTCTCATGTTCTCACATCTCTCTGGATGTGCTTCTGTTCTCTCTTCTCTCGGGATGCCCTTTTGTCCTCTCCTCTTTCTGGATTCCCTTCTGTCTTCTCCTCTCTCTTGATGCCCTTCTGCTCTCTCCTCTTTCTGGATGCCCTTCTGTTCTCTCCTCTATCTGCATACCCTTCTGTCATCTCCTCTCTCAGGATGCACTTCTGTTCTCTCCTCTCTCTGCATTCCCTATTATTCTTTTCATCTCTCTGGATGCCCTTCTGTTCTCTACTCTCTCTGGATGACATTCTGGCCTCTACTCTCTCTTGGATGCCCTTGTGTCTCCTCTCTCTAGATGCCCTTCTGTTTTCTCTTCTCTCGGGATGTCTGTCTGTCCTCTCCTGTCTCTGGATTCCCTTCTGTCTTCTCCTCTCCCTTGATGCCCTTCTGCTCTCTTATTCTGGATGCCCTTCTGTTCTCTCCTCTCTCTGCATACCCTTCTGTTGTCTCCTTTCTCAGGAATCAATTCTGTTCTCTCCTCTCTCTACATTCCCTATTTTTCTTTTCCCCTCTCTGGATGCCCTTCTGTCATCTCCTCTCTCTGGATGACCTTCTGTCTTCGCCTCTCTACCGATGTCCTTCTGTTTTCTCCTCTCTACTAATGCCCTTCTGTTCTCTCTGCTCTCTGGATTCACTTCTGTCTTCTCCTTCTCTGGGTGCCCTTGTGTTATCTCTTCTTTCTGGAGGTGCTTCTGTTCTGTCCTCTATCTAGATACCCTTCTGTCTTCTCCTCTGTCTCTATGGCCTTCTGTACTATTTTATGTGGATGCCCTTCTTTGGTCTCCTCTCTCTTTATGCCCTTCTGTCTTCCTCTATCTCCCGATGCCATTCTGTCTTCTCCTCTTTCTGGATGCTCTTCTGTCTTCTCCTCTCTATGGATGCCCTTCTGCTCTCTCCTCTCTGTGGATGCCCTTCTAGTTCTCTCCTCCCTCTGGATGCCCTTCTGTTTTCTCCTCCCTCTGGATGCCCTTCTGTCTTCTCCTCTCACTTGAAGCCCTTCTGTTCTCTCCTCTTTCTGGATGGACTTCTGTTTTCTCCTCACTCCGGATGCCCTTCTGTCTTCCAATCTCTCTTGATGCCCTTCTGGTCTCTCCTCTCTCTGGATGCCCTTCTGTTCTCTCCTATCTCTGGATTCCCTTCTGTCTTCTCCTCTCTTTGGATGCCGTTCTATCCTCTCCTCTCTCTGGATGTCCTTCTGTCTTCTCCTCTTTCTGGATGTCCTTCTGTCTTCTCCTCTCTCTGGATGCCCTTCTCCTCTCTCCTGTCTCCGAATGCCCTTCTTTTCTCTTTTCTCTCTTAATCCCCTTCTGTTCTCACCTAACATTGCATGCCCTTCTGTACTATCCTTTCACTGGATGCCATTCTCTCCTCTCATCTATCTGGATGCCCTTCGGTCTTCTTCTCACTCCAGATGCCCTTCAGTCCTCTTCTCTCTCTCGATGTCCTTCTGTCTTCTGCTGTCTCTTAATCGGCTTCTGTTCTCCCATCTTTCTGCATTCTCTCATGTTCTTTCATCTCTCTGAATGTGCTTCTGTTCTCTCTTCTCTCAGGATGTCCTTTTGTCCTCTCCTCTCTCTGGATTCCCATCTTCTTCTCCTCTCTCTGGATGCCCTCCTGTCTTCTCCTCTCTCTGGATGCACATCTGTTCTCACCTCTTTCTGGATTCCCTATTTTTCTTTTCGTCTCTGTGGACGCCCTTCTGTCATCTCCTCTCTCTGGATGACCTTCTGTCTTCTCCTCTCTCCCTATGCCCTTCTGTTCTCTCCTCTTTCTGAATGCCTTTCCATTCTCTCCTCTCTCTGGGTTCACTTCTGTCTTCTCCTTCTCTGGATCCCCTTCTATTCTCGCCTCTTTTTGGATGCCCTTCTGTTCTCTCCTCTATCTAGATCCCGTTCTGTCTTCTTTTCTCTCTGTATGGCCTTCTGTACTATTTTATGTGGATGCTCTTGTTTGGTCTCCTCTCTCTTGATGCCCTTCTGTATTCTCCTATCTCCCTATGCCCTTCTGTCTACTCCTCTTTCTGGATGCTTTTCTGTCTTCTCCCCTCTCTGCTCTCTCCTCTCACTGTATGCCCTTCTGTCTTCTCCTCTCTCTTGATGCCCTTCTGTTCTCTCTTCTTTCTGGATGTCCTTCTGTTCTCTCCTCACTCCGGATGCCCTTCTGTCTTCTCCTCTCTCTGGATGCCCTCTGTCTTCTTTTCTTTATGGGTGCCCTTCTGTTCTGTCCTCTATCTGGATTCCCTTCGGTCTTCTCCTCTCTATAGATGACCTTATGCTCTCTCCTCTCTCTGGATGCCCTTCTGTTCTCTCATCTTTCTGGATGCTATTCTGTTCTCTCCTCACTTCAGATGCCCTTCTGTCTTCTCCTCTCTCTGGTTGCCAATCTATCCTCTACTCTCTCTGGATGCTCTTCTGTCTTCTCCTCTCTCTGGACGCACTTCTGTTCTCTCTTCTTTCTGGATTCCTATTTGTTTTCCTGTCTCTGGATGCTCTTCTGTCATCTCCTTTCTCTTTATGACCTACTGTCCTCTCCTCTCTCCCCATGCCCATCTTTTCCTCTCCTCGCTCCGAATGCCCTTCTGTTCTCTCCTCTCTCTGGATTCGCTTCTGTCTTCTTCTTCTCTGGGTGCCCTTCTGTCATCTCTCTCCAGATGACCTTCTGTCTTCTCCTCTCTCTGGATGCCCTTCTGGTCTCTCTTCTCTCTGGATGTCTTTCTGTTCTCTCCTCTCTTTGGATTCCCTTCTGTCTTCTCCTCTTTCTGGATGCCGTTATATCCTCTCCTCTCTCTGGATACCTTTCTGTCTCCTCCTCTCTCTGGATGCACTTCTATTCTCTTCTCTTTCTGGATTCCCTTTTTTCTTTTCCTCTCTCTAGATGCCCTTCTGTAATCTCCTCTCTCTGGATGACCTTCTGTCTTCTCCTCTCTCCTGATGCCCATCTGTTCTCTCCTCTCTCCGAATGCCCTTTTTCTCTCCTCCCATTGGATTGCATTCTGTCCTCTCCTCTCTCTGGATGCCCTTTTGGTCTCTCATCTCTCTGGATGCCCTTCTGTTCTCTCCTCTCTCTGGATGCCCTACTGTCTTCTCCTCTCTCTGGATGCCCTTCTGCTCTCTCCTCTCTCTGGATGTGAAGACTTCCATACACGAGAGACCCTTCCTCAAGCTTCCGGAAATCTCGACCACCCAAAGATCACAAGAAACCATGCCTGGATGCAATGAGCAGAGGCTTTATTAGGAAAGTAAGCCGGTGGTCAAAACGACAAGCTCTTTAGAGCCAAGAGCAAGGTTTTTGGCCCCGAGTGGTGGGTTAAAGTGTCTTTTATACCATGGGGTGGGGAAAGGAAGGCATATTCGAGCACTTACACATGAATGGTTGTATTTTAGCATGCTTACACATGAATGGTTGCATTTCACACGGTTACATATGAATGGTTGTGTTTTCACGTGGTTACACATGATTGGTTGTTTTACAAATTTTGAACATAGCACTGGGAAGACCAAGGGAGGGGTAACCAATAACAGTGGAACATTTCTGAGGAATCTAGCCCAAATGATCTAAAGTCATGTGAAATCACTCTTCACACTAATTCTTGTAAAAAATGTGGTTTTTACGATGCTATTGTGTCCTATCCTGCCATTTACCAACTATTTCAGATTAACTATCTTTGCTTCTTCCTGCTATAGCCCCACCTAGGTGGCAGCATCTTTTATCTGTGGTCAGGAATGTGTCTTCCTGCCTTAGGTAAGGCTTGAGGAATGTAATCCAGCAAGTGTCCTTCACCTGGAATGTGAAGGCCTGAAATCTTATTTTCAGTTCCTGGTTCTGTAAAGCGAAAAATCTACACATATTTCAAAAAATGGCCTTTATACTTTTTCATGCTACAGATGCCCTTCTGTTCTCTCCTCACTTTGTATGCCCTTCTGTCTTCCCCTCTCTCGGGATGCTTTTCTGTTCTCTCCTCACTCTGGATTCCTTCTATTCTCCCCTAACAAAGGATGCCCTTCTGTTCTCTCCTCTCACTGGATGCCATTCTGTCCTCTCCTCTCTCTGGATGCCATTCTGTCTTCTCCTCTTTCTGGATGCATTCCTGTTCTCTCCTCTCTCTGGATGACCTTCTGTCTTCTCCTCTCTCCCGATGCCCTTCTGTTCTTCCTCAATCCAAAGACCATTCTGTTCTCTCCTCTCTCTGGATTTGCTTCTGTCTTCTCCTTCTCTGGATGCCATTCTGTAGTCTCCTCTCACTGGATGCCATACTCTCCTCTCCTTTTTCTGGATGCCCTTCAAATTTCTTCTTAAACTGGAGAGCCTTCTGCTCTCTCCTCTCTCTGGATGCCCTTCCTTTCTCTCCTCTCTCCAGATTCCCTACCCTCTTCTCTGCTCTCTAGTTGCACTTCTACACTCTCCTCTCTCTGGATGCCCTTCTGTTCTCTCCTCTCTCTCTGAATTCTCTTCTGTCTTCTTTTCTCTCTTGATGACTTTCTGTTCTCTCCTCTTTCTGGATGCCCTTCTGTTCTCTCTTCTCTCTGGATGTCCTTCTGTCTTCTCCTCTCTCTCTCTCAATGCCCTTCTTTGCTCTCCTCTCTCTGGATGCCCTTCTGTCTTCTCCTATCTCCTGATGCCCTTCTGTCTTCTCCTCTTTCTGGATGCTCTTCTGTCTTCTCTCTCTGGATGCCCTTCTGCTCTCTCCTCTCTCTGGATGCTCTTCTGTTCTCCTCTCCTCTCTCTGGATTCCCTTCTGTCTTCTCCTCTCTCTGGATGCTGTTCTATCCTATCCTCTCTCTGGATGCCCTTCTGTATTCTCCTCTCTCTGAATGCACTTCTGTTCTCTCCTCTTTCTGGATTCCCTATTTTTTTCGTCTCTCTGGATGCCCTTTGTCATCTCTCTCTGGATGACTTTATGTCTTCTCCTCTCTCCATTGCCCATCTGTTCTCTCCTCTCTCAGAATGCCCTTCTGTTCTCTCCTATTTCTGGATTCACTTCTGTCTTCTCCTTCTCTGGATGCCCTTCTGTTCTCTCCTCTCTCTGGATGCCCTTGTGTCCTCTTCTCTCTGGATGCCCTTCTGTTCTGTCATCTCTCTGGATGCCCTTCTGTTCTCTTCACTTTCCAGGATGCCCTTCTGTCCTCTCCTATCTGGATGCCCTTCTGTCTTCTCCTCTCTGAATGCCCTTCTGTTCTCTCTTATTTTTGGATTCCCTTCTGTCTTCTCCTCTCTCCAATGCCCTTCTGCACTCTCCTCTCTCTTGGATGCCCTTCTGTCCTCTCCTCTCTCTGGCTTCCCTTCTGTCTTCTCCTCTTTCTAAATGCCCTTTTGTTCACTCCTCTCTCTGCATTCTCTTCTGTTCTCTCCTCTCTCTGGATTCCCTTCTGTTCTCCAGCAACATTGGATGCCCCTCTGTTCTCTCCTCTCACTGGATTCCATTCTGTCTTCTCCTCTCTCAGGATGCCCATCGGTCTTCTTCTCTCTCCAGTTGCCCTTCAGTACTCTTCTCTCTCTGGATGTCCTTCAGTCTTCTGCTGTCTCTAGATGGGCTTTTGTTCTCTCCTCTTTATGCATTCTCTCCTGTTCACTCTTCTTTGTGGATGTGCTTGTGTTCTCTCTTCTCTGGGGATGTCCTTCTTTCCTCCCCTCTCTTTGGATTGCCTTCTGTCTTCTCCTCTCACTTGATGCCCTTCTGTTCTCTCCTCATTCTGGATGCCCTTCTGTTCTCTCCTCTCTCCGCATACCCTTCTGTCGTCTCCTCTCTCAGGATGCACTTCTGTTCTCTCCTCTCACTGCATTCCCTATTTTTCTTTTCCTCTCCTGGATGCCCTTCTGTCATCTCCTCTCTCTGGATGACCTTCTGTCTTCTCCTCTCTCCCAATGCCCTTCTGTCTTCTCCTCTCTCCCAATGCCCTTCTGTTCTCTCCTCACTCTGGATTCGCTTCTGTCTTCTCCTTCTCTGGATGCCCTTCTGTTCTCTCCTCTTTCTGGATGCCCTTCTATTCTCTCATTCTATCTAGATGCCCTTCTGTCTTTTCCTCTCTCCGGATGCACTTCTGTCACCTTCTCTCTCTAGATGTCCTTCAGTCTTCTACTCTCTCTGGATGCCCTTTTGTTCTCTCCTTTTTCTGGATTCTCTTCTGTTCTCTCATTTCCCTAGATGCCGTTCTGTTCAATCCTCTCTCGGGATGCCCTTCTTCACTCTCCTCTCTCTGGATGCCCTTCTGTCCTCTCCTCTCTATGGTTGCCATTCTATCTCTCCTTTCTCTGGATCCCTTCTTTCCTCTCCTCTCTCTCTATGTCCTCCTTCACTCACCTCTCTCTGGATGCCCTTCTGTCCTCTCCTCTCTTTGGATGCCATTCTGCTCTCTCCTCTCTCTGGATGCCCTTTCGTTCTCTCCTCTCTCTGGATGTCCTACTGTCTTCTCCTCTCTCTGGATGCTTTTTTGCTCTCTCCTCTTTCTGGATGCCCTTCTGTTCTCTCCTCTCCGTATGCCCTTCTGTCTTCTAATCTCTCTGGCTGCCCTTCTGTTCTCTTCTCTCTCCAGATGCCCTTCTGTCTTCTCCTCTCTATGGATGCCCTACTGTCCTCTCTTCTCTCTGGATGCCCTCCTGTCTTCTCCTCCCTCTGGATGCCCTACTGTCCTCTCTTCTCTTTGGATGCCCTTCTGTCTGCTCCTCTATCCCTATGCCCTTCTGTTCTCTCATCTCACCAGCTTTCGTTCAGTGTTCTCATATTTCTGGATGCACTTCTGTTTTCTCCTTTCTCCTGATGACCTTCTGTCTTCTCCTATCTCTGGATGCCTTCTGTTCTCTCCTCTCTCTGGATGCCCTTCTGTTCTCTCTTCTCTCTGGATTCCCTTCTGTCTTCTCCTCTCTCTGCATGCCATTTTATCCTCTTCTTGCTCTGGATTCGCTCTGTCTACTTCTTCTCTGAATACCCTTCTGTTCTCTCCTCTTTCTGGATGCCCTCTGTTCTCTCCTCTATCTAGATGATTTTCTGTCTCCTCCTCTCTCTGTATGGCCTTCTATACTATTTTATGTGGATGCCCTTCTTTCCTCTCCTCTCTCTGCATGCCCTTCTGCTCTGTCTTCTCTCTGAAGGAAATTATGTCTCCTCTCTATGGATGCCCTTCTGTCTTCTGCTATGTCCTGATGCCCTTCTGTCTTCTCCTCTTTCTGGATGCCCTTCTGTTCACTGCTCTCTCTAGATACCCTTCTGTCCTCTCCTCACTCTTGATGCCCTTTTGTTCTCTTCTCTCCCTGAATGCCGTTCTGTCCTCTCCTCTCTCAGGATGCCTGTCGATCCTTTTCTACATCTGGATGACTCCTCTCTTCTCCTATTTACAGATGCCCTTCTGTTCTATCCTCTCTCTGGATGCTCTTCTGTTTTTTCCTCTCTCTGGATGCCCTTCTGTACTCTCCTCTCTCTGAATGCCCTTCTGTCCACTCCTCTCTCTGGATTCCCTTCTGTCTTCTCCTGTCTCTGGATGCCCTTATGTTCTCTCTCTTTTCTTAATGCCCTTCGGTTCTCTCCTATCTCCGTATGCCCTTCTGTTTTATCCTCTCTCTGGATGCTCTTCTGCTCTCTCCTCTCTCTGGATGCATTTCTGCTCTCTCCTCTCTCTGGATTGCCTTCTGTCTTATCCTCTCTCTGGATGCCATTCTGTCCTCTCCTCTCTCTGGATGCCCTTCTGTCTTCTCCTCTCTCTGAATGCCCTTCTGTTCTCTCCTTCTCTCCAGATGGCCTTCTGTATTCTCTTCTCTCTGGATTCCCTTTTGTCTTCTCCTCTCTCTGGATACCCTTCTGTAATCTCCTATCTCTGGATGCCCTTCTGTCTTCTCCTCTCTTCCGATGCCCTTCTGTCTTCTCCTCTCTCTGGATGCCCTACCATTCTCTCCTCACTCTAGATTCCCTTCTGACTTCTCCTCTCTCGGGATTCCCTTCTGTTCTCTCCTCTCACTGGATGTCCTTCTGTCCTCTCCTCTCTCTGGATGCCCTTCTGTCTTTTCCTCTCTCTGGATGCCCTTCTGTCACCTTCTCTCTCTGGATGTCCTTCAGTCTTCTGCTCTCTCTGGATGCCCTTCTGTTTTCTCCTTTTTCTGGATTCTCTTCTGTTCTATCATTTCCCTAGAAGCCCTTCTTTTCAATCCTCTCTCGGGATGCCCTTCTTCACTCTCCTCTCTCTGGATGCCCTTCTGTCCTCTCCTCTCTATGGTTGCCATTCTATCCTCTCCTCTCTCTGGATGACCTTCTGTCTTTTCCTCTCTCTGGATGCACTTCTGTTCTCTCCTCTCTCTGGATGACCTTCTGTCTTCTCCTCTCTCCGATGCCCTTCTGTTCTCTCCTCTCTCTGCATGCCCTTCTGCTCTCTCCTCTCTCTGGATTCACTCTGTCTTCTCCTTCTCTTGATGCCCTTCTGTTCTCTCCTCTCTCTAGATACCCTTTTGTTCTCTATTCTATCTAGATGCCCTTCAGTCTTCTCCTTTCTTCTGTATGGCCTTCTTTACTGTTTTCTGTGGATGCCCTTCTGACCTCTCCTCTCGCTGGATGACCTTCTTTTCTCTCTTCTCTCTGGAGGCCATTCTGTCCTCTCCTCTCTCTGGAAGCCATTCTGTCTTCTCCTATCTCCCGATGCCCTTCTGTCTTCTCCTCTTTCTGGATACCCTTCTGTTATCTGCTCTCTCTACATGCCCTTCTGTTCTCTATTCTCTCTGGATGCCCTTATGTTCTCTCCTCTCTCTGGATGTTCTTCTGTCTTCTCTGCTCTCTGGATACCGTTCCATTCTCTCCACTCCCTGGATGACCTTCTGTCTCTCTGCTCTCTGGATACCGTTCTATTCTCTACTCTCTCTGGATGACCTTCTGTCTTCCCTGCTCTCTGGATGCCCTTCTGTTCTCCCCTCTTTGTGGATGTGTTTCTGTCTTCTCCTCTCTCTGGATGCCCTTCTGTTCTCTCCTCTCCATGGATGCCCTTCTGTCTTCTCCTCTCTCTGGATGGCTTTCTGTTCCCTCCTCCCTCTGGATCCCTTCTGTCCTATCCTTTCTCTGGATGCCCTTCTTCACTCTCCTCTCTCTGGATGCCCTTCTGTCCTCTCCTTTCTCTGGATGCCCTTCTTCACTCACCTTTATCTGGATGCCCTTCTCTCTTCTCCTCTCTCTGGATGTCTCTCTCTCTGGATGGGATTTTGTCCTCTACTCTCTCTGGATACCCTTCTCTTCTCTCCTCTCTCTAGACTGCCCTTCTGTCCTCTATTCTGTCTGGATGCCACTCTGTTCTCTCGTCTCTCTGGATGCCCTTCTGTCCTCTCCTCTCTCAGGATGCCCGTCTGTAATCTTCTCCATCTAGATTCTTTCTCTCTTCTCCTCTTTCTGGATGGCCTTCTTTACTCTTTTCTGTGGATGCCCTTCTGTCCTCTTTTCTCTCTGGATGCCCTTCTTTTCTCACTTCTCTATGGAGTCCATTCTGTCATCTCCTCTCTCTGGATGCCCATTTGTCTTCTCCTATCTCCAGATGCCCTTCTGTCTTCTCCTCTTTCTAGATACCCTTCTGTTCTCTGCTCTCTCTACATGCCCTTCTGTCCTCTATTCTCTCTGGATGCTCATATGATCTGTCCTCTCTCTGGATGTTCTTCTGCCTTCTCTTATCTCTGGATATCGTTCTATTCTCTACTCTACCTGGATGCCCTTCTATCTTCTCTGTTCTCTGGATGGCCTTCTGTTCTCCCTTCTTTGTGGATGTCTTTCTGTCCTCTCCTCATTCTGGATGCTCTTCTGTTCTCTCCTCTCTCTGGATGCCCTTCTGACCTCTCCTCTCCAGGGATGCCCTTCTGTCTCCTCCTCTCTCTGGATGGCTTTCTGTTCTCTCCTCTCTCTGCATCCATTCTGCCCTCTCCTCTTTCTGGATGCCCTTCTTCACACTCCTCTCTCTGGATGCCCTTCTGTCCTCTCCTCTCTCTGGATGCCCTTCTGTTCTATCCTCTCTCTGGATTCCCTTTTTGTCTTCTCCTCTCGCTGGATGCCCTTCTCTTCTCTCCTTTCTCTAGATGCCCTTCTGTCTTCTCCTCCCTCTGGATGCCCTTCTGTCTTCTCCTCTCTTCCGATGCCTTTCTGTCTTCTCCTCTCTTTGGATGCCCTACCATTCTCTCCTCACTCTAGATTCCCTTCTGTCTTCTCCACTCTGTTGATGCCCTTCTGTTCTCTCCTCTCACTGGATGACCTTTTGTCCTCTCCTCTCTCTGGATGCCCTTCTGATCTTTTCCTCTCTCCAGATGCCCTTCTGTCCTCTTCTCTCTCTGGATGTCCTTCAGTCTTCTGCTCTCTCTGGATAGCCCTTCTGTTCCTTCCTTTTTCTGGATCCTCTTCTGTTCTCTCATTTCCCTAGATGCCCTTCTGTTCTCTTCTCTCTCGGGATGCCCTTCTTCACTCTCCTCTCTCTAGAGGCCCTTCGGTCCTCTCCTCTATCTGGATGCCCATGTTTCCTCTTCTCTCTCTGGATGCCCTTCTGTTCTCTCCTCTCTCCAGATGCCCTTCTGTCTTCTCCTCTCTCTGGATGCCCTTCTGTCCTCTCCTCTCTCTGGATGCCCTTCTATCTTCTCCTCCCTCTGGATGCACTTCTGTTCTCTCCTCTTTCTGGATTACCTTTTTTCTTCTCCTCTCTCTGGATGACCTTCTGTCCTCTCCTCTCTCTGGATGCCCTTCTGTCTTCTCTTTCTGGATGCCCTTTGTTCTCTCCTCTTTCTGGATGCTCTTCTGTTCTCTACTCTCTCCAGAATAACTTCTGTCTTCTCCTCTATCTGGATGCCCTTCTGTTCTCTCCTCTCTCCAGATTCCCTTCTTTCTTCTCCTCTCTCTGGATGCCCTTCTCTACTACTTTATGTGAATGCCCTTCTTTCCTCTCCTCTCTCTGGATGCCCTTCTGTTCTCTTCTCTCCCTGAATGCCCTTCTGTACTCTCCTCTCTGGATGCCTGTCGGTCCTTTTCTACATCTGGCA
>NW_023046412.1:40717-56221 GCF_011762505.2 Arvicanthis niloticus
TGCACTTCTTTTCTCTCCTCTCTCCGAATGCCCTTCTGTCTTCCCCTCTCTCTCTCAATGCCCTTCTGCTGTCTCCTCTCTCTGGATGCCCTTTTTTCTCTCCTCTCTCTGGATACCCTTCTCTCTTCTCCTCTCTCTGGATGCTGTTCTATCCTCTTCTCTCTCTGGATGCCTTTCTGTCTTCTCCTCTCTCTGGATGTACTTCTGTTCTCTCCTCTTCCTGGATTTCCTATTTTTCTTTTCATCTCTCTGGATGCCCTTCTATCATCCTCTTCCTCCAGATGCCCTTCTGTCTTCTCCTCTCTCTGGATGCCCTTCTATTCTCTCCTCTCTCTGGATGGCCTTCTGTTCTCTCTTCTGTCTGGATTCCCTTCTGTCTTCTCCTCTCCCTTGATTACCTTCTCTTCTCTCCTCTTTCTGGATGCCGTTCTGTGCTCTCCTCTCTTTGGATGCCCTTCTGTTTTCTCCTCATTCTCTCAGTGCCCTTCTGGTCTCTCCTCTCACTGGATCCCCTTTTTTTCTCTCCTCTCTCTGGATTCCCTTCTGTCTTCTCCTCTCTCTGGATGCCGTTCTATCCTCTCCTCTCTCTGGATGCTATTCTGTCTTCTCCTCTCTCTGTATGCACTTCTGTTCTCTCCTCTTTCTGGATTCCCTATTTTTCTTTTCCTCTCTCTGGATGCCCTTTTGTCATCTCCTCTCTCTGGATGCCCTTCTGTCTTTTCCTCTCTCTGGATGCCCTTCTAGTCTCTCCTCTCTCTGGATGCCCTTCTGATCTCTCCTCTCTCTGAATTTTCTTCTGTCTTCTCCTCTCTATGGATTTTCTTCTGTCTTCTCCACTCTGTGGATGCACTTCTGTTCTCTCCTCTTTCTGGACTCCCTATATTTCTTTACACTCTCTGGATGCCCTTTTTTAATCTCCTCTCTCTGGATGACCTTCTGTATTCTTCTCTCACCAGATGCCCATCTGTTCTCTCCTCTCTCTGGATTCGTTTCTGTCTTTTCCTTCTCTGGATACCCTTCTGTTCTCTCCTCTTTCTGGATTCTCTTCTATTCTCTCGTCTCTCTGGATGCACTTCTGTCCTCTCCTCTCTCTGGATGTGAAGACCTCCATACTTGGGGACCCTTCCTCAAGCCTCCGGAAATCTCGACCAGCCAAAGATCACAAGAAACCTTACCTGGATGCAATCAGCAGAGGCTTTTTAGGGAAGTAAGCCGGTGGTCAAAACGACAAGATCTTGAGCTCCAAGAGCCAGGTTTTTGGCCCCGACAGGTGGGTTAAAAGGTCTTTTATAGCCTGGGGTGTGGAAAAGAAGGCATTTTCGCGCACTTACACATGAATGGTTGCATTTTCACGGGCTTACACATGAATGGTTGCATTTTCACGTGGTTACACATGATTGGTTGTTTTACAAATTTTGAACATAGCACTGGGAAGACCAAGGGAGGGGTAACCAATAACAGTGGAACATTTCAGAGGAATCTAGCCCAAATGATCTAGAGTCATGTGAAATCACTCTGCACACTCATTCTTCACAAAAATGTGGTTTTTACCATGCTATTGTGTCCTATCCTGCCATTTACCAATTATTTCAGATTAACTATCTTTGCTTCTTCCTGCTATAGCCCCACGTAGGTGGCAGCATCTTTTATCTGTGGTCAGGAATGTGTCTTCCTGCCTTGGGCAAGGCTTGAGGAATGTAATTCAGCAAGTGTCCTTCACCTGGAATGTGAAGGCCTGAAATATTATTTTAAGTTATGTGTTCTGTAAGGCAAAAAATCTACACATATTTCAAAAATGGCCTTTATAATTTTTCACGCTACAGATGCCATTCTGTTCTCTCCTCACTTTGTATGCCCTTCTGTCTTCCCCTCTCTCGGGATGCTTTTCTGTTCTCTCCTCTCTCTGGATTCCCTTCTATTCTCCCCTAACATTGGATGCCCTTCTTTTCTCTCCTCTCACTGGATGCCATTCTGTCCTCTCCTCTCTCTGGATGCCCATCTGCCTTCTTCTCTCTCTGGATGACCTTCTGTCTTGTCCTCTCTCCTGATGCCCTTCTGTTCTCTCCTCTCTCTGAATGCACTTCTGTTCTCTCCTCTCTCTGGATTCATTTCTGTCTTCTCTTTCTCTGGATGCCCTTCTGTTCTCTCCTCTTTCTGGATGCCCTTCTGTACTCTCCTTTATCTAGATGAACTTCTGTCTTCTCTTCTCTCTGTATGGCCTTCTCTACTATTTTATGTGGATGCCCTTCTTTGCTCTCCTAGAGAGAATAGAAGTGCATCCAGAGAGAGGAGAAGACAATAGGGCATTTGGAGAGAGGAGAGAACAGATGGGCCTTCCATAGAGAGGAGAAGACAGAAGGGCATCTGGAGAAAGGAGATGACAGAAGGGCATCCAGAGAAAGAAAAAGAAAAATAGGTAATCCAGAAAGAGGAGAGAAAAGAAGTGCATCCAGAGAGAGGAGAAGACAGAAGGGTATCGAGAGAGAGGAGAGGATAGAACTGCATCCAGAGAGAGGAGAAGACAGAAGAAAATCCAGAGAGAGGAGAGAAAAAAAGGGCATCCAGAGAGAGGAGAGACCAGAAGGGCATAGAGAGAGAGAGGAGAAGACTAGAAGGGCATCCGGAGAGAGGAGAGAACAGAAAGTCATCCAGAACAAGGAGAGAACTGAAGGTCATCAACAGAGAGGAGAAGACAGAAGGAAATTCAGACAGAAGAGAGAACAGAAGGGCATCCAGAGAGAGGAGAGAGTAGAAGGGCATCCAGAGAGAGGAGAGGATAGAATGGCATCCAGTGAGTGGAGAGAACAGAAGGTCATCCAATGTTAGGGGAGAATAGAAGGGAATCCAGAGAGAGGAAAAGACAGTAGGGCATCCAGAAAGAGGAGAAAACAGAAGGGCATCAAGAGAGAGGTGAAGACAATAGGGCATCCGGAGAGAGGAGAGAACAGATGGGCCTCCAGAGTTCTTCCTCTCTCCAAATGCCATCTGTTCTCTCCTCTCTCTGGATTTGCTTGTCTTCTCCTTCTCTGGATGCCATTCTGTAGTCTTCTCTCACTGGATGCCACACTCTCCTCTCCTTTTTCTGGATGCCCTTCAGTTTTCTTTTCAAACTGGAGGGCCTTCTGCTCTCTTCTCTCTCTGGATGCCCTCCTGTTCTCTCCTCTCTCTGGATTCCCTTCTGTCTTCTCCTCTCTCTGGATGCTGTTGTATCCTATCCTCTCTCTGGATGCCCTTCTGTATTCTCCTCTCTCTGAATGCACTTCTGTTCTCTCCTCTTTCTGGATTCCCTATTTTTTTCATCTCTCTGGATGCCCTTCTGTCATCTCTCTCTGGATGACTTTATGTCTTCTCCTCTCTTCATTGCCCAACTGTTCTCTTCTCTCTCAGAATGCCCTTCTGTTCTCTCCTATTTCTGGATTCACTTCTGTCTTCTCCTTCTCTGGATGCCCTTCTGTTCTCTCCTCTTTCTGGATGCCCTTCTATTCTCTCTTCAATCTAGATGCCCTTCTGTCTTTTCCTCTCTCCAGATGCACTTCTGTCACCTTCTCTCTCTAGATGTCCTTCATTCTTCTACTCTCTCTAGATGCCCTTTTGTTCTCTCCTTTTTCTGGATTCTCTTCTGTTCTCTCATTTCCCTAGATGCCATTCTGTTCAATCCTCTCTCGGGATGCCCTTCTTCACTCTCCTCTCTCTGGATGCCCTTCTGTCCTCTTCCTCTCTATGGTTGCCATTGTATCCTCTCCTAACTCTGGATCCGTTCTGTCTTCTCCCCTCTCTATGTCCTCCTTCACTCACCTCTCTCTGGATGCCCTTCTGTCCTCTCCTCTCTATGGATGCCCTTCTGGTCTCTCCTCTCTCTAGATGACCTTTCGTTCTCTCCTTTCTCTGGATGCCCTATTGTCTTCTCTCTCTGTATGCTTTTTTGCTCTCTCCTCTTTCTGGATGCCCTTCTGTTCTCTCCTCTCTTTGTATGTCCTTCTGTCTTCTAATCTCTCTGGCTGCCCTTGTGTTCTCTTCTCTCTCCAGATGCCCTTCTGTCTTCTCCTCTCTCTGGATGCCCTTCTGTCCTCTCCTCTCTCTGGATGCCCTTCTGACCTCTCCTCTCTCTGTATGCCCTTCTGTCTTCTCCTCTCTCTGGATGCCCTTTGTTCTCTCCTCTCTCAGCATGCCCTTCTTTCCTCTCTTCTCTCTGGATGCCCTTCTGTCTTCTCCTCCCTCTGGATGCCCTACTGTCCTCTCTTCTCTCTGGATGCCCTTCTGTCTGCTCCTCTCTCCCTATGCACTTCTGTTCTCTCATCTCACCGGCTTTCGTTCAGTGTTCTCATATTTCTGGATGCACTTCTGTTTTCTCCTTTCTCCAGATGACCTTTTGTCTTCTCCTATCTCTGGATGCCCTTCTGTCTTCTCCTCCCTCTGGATGCCATTCTGTCCTCTCTTCTCTCTGGATGCCCTTCTGTTTTCTCCTCTCTCCCTATGCCCTTCTGTTCTCTCATCTCACCAGCTTCCATTCTGTCTTCTTCTATTTCTGGATGCACTTTGGTTTTCTCCTCTCTCCGAATGACCTTCTGTCTTCTCCTATCTCTGGATGCCCTTCTGCTCTCTCCTCTCTCTGGATGCCCTTCTGTTCTCTCTTCTCTCTGGATGCCCTTCTGTCTTCTCCTCTCTGCATGCCGTTTTATCCTCTCCTCTCTCTGTATTAGCTCTGTCTTCTTTTTTTTCTGAATGCCCTTCTGTTCTCTCCTCTTTCTGGATGCCCTTCTGTTCTCTCCTCTATCTAGATGCCCTTCTGTCTCCTCCTCTCCCTGTATGGCCTTCTATACTATTTTATGTGGATGCCCTTCTTTCCTCTCCTCTCTCTGCATGCCCTTCTCCTCTGTTTTATCTCTGGACAAATTCTGTCTTCTTTCTCTGGATGCCCTTCTGTCACCTTCTCTCTCTGGATGTCCTTCAGTTTTCTGCTCTCTCTGGATGCCCTTCTGTTCTCTCTCTTTTCTGGATTCTCTTCTGTTCTCTCATTTCCCTAGATGCCCTTCTATTCAATCCTCTCTCGGGATGCCCTTCTTCACTCTCCTCTCTTTGGATGCCCTTCTGTCCTCTCCTCTCTCTGGTTGCCATTCTAACCTCTCCTCTCTCTGTATGCCCTTCTGTCTTTTCCTTTCTCCCTATGCCCTTCTTTTCTCTCGTCTCTCCTGATGTCCTTCTGTTTTCTCCACTCTCTGGATGCCCGACAATTTTCTCCTCACTCTAAATACCCTTCTGTATTCTCCTCTCTCTCTATGCTCTTCTGTTCATCTCTCCGGCTTCCCTTCTGTCTTCTCCTTTCTCTGGATGCCCTTATGTTATCTCCTCTCTCAAGATGCCCTTCTGTCTTCTCCTCTCTCTGGATACCCTTCCACTCTCTCCTCTTTCTGGATGCGCTTCTCTTCTCTCCTCTCCCCAGCTGCCCTTCTGTCTCCTCTTCTAATCAGATGCCCTTCTGCTCTCTCCTCTCACTGGATGCCCTTCTGTTCTCTCCTCTCTCTGGATGTCCTACTGGATGCTCTTCTGTTCTCTCCTCTCTCCGGATTCTCTTTTTTTCTTCTCCTCTTGCTGCATGGCCTTCTCGTCTCTCCTCTCTCTAGATGCCCTTCTGTCCTCTATTCTGTCTGGATGCCACTCTGTCCTCTCATCTCTCTGGATGCCCTTCTGTGCTCTTCTCTCTCTGGATTCCCTTCTGTCCTCTCCTCTCGCTGGATGCCCTTCTGCTCTCTCCTCTCTCTGGATATCCTACTGTCTTCTCCTTTCTCTGAATGCTTTTTCTGTTCTCTCCTCTCTCCGGATGCCCTTCTGTCTTCTCCTCTCTCTGGATGCCCGTCTGCTCTCTCCTCTCTCTGGATGCCCTTCTGTTCTCTCCCCAATCCAGATGCCCTACTGTCTTCTCCTGTCTCTGGATGCTTTTTTGCTCTCTCCTCTTTCTGGATGCCCTTCTGTTCACTCCTCTCTTCGTATGCCCTTCTGTCTTCTAATCTCTCTGGATGCCCTTCTGTTCTCTTCTCTTTCCAGATGCCCTTTTGACTTCTCCTCTCTCTGGATGCCCTTCTGTCTTTGCCTATCCCTCGATGTCCTTTGTTCTCTCCACTCTCGGGATGTCCTTCTTCCCTCTCCTCTCTCTGGATGCCCTTCTGTCTTCTCCTCCCTCTGGATACTCTTCTTCCTCTCTTCTCTCTGGATGCCCTTCTGTCTTCTCCTCTCTCCCTATGCCCTTCTGTTCTCTCATCTCACCGGCTTCCATTCTGTGTTCTTCTCTTTCTGGATGCACTTCTGTTTTTTCCTCTCTCCGGATTACCTTCTGTCTTCTCCTATCTCTGGATGCCCTTCTACTCTCTCCCCTCTCTGGATGCCATTCTGTTCTCCTCTCTCTCTGGATTCCCTTCTGTCTTCTCCTCTCTCTGCATGCCGTTTTATCCTCTTCTCGCTCTGGATTCGCTCTGTCTACTCCTTCTCTGAATACCCTTCTGTTCTCTCCTCTTTCTGGATGCCCTCTGTTCTCTCCTCTATCTAGATGATTTTCTGTCTCCTCCTCTCTCTGTATGGCCTTCTATACTATTTTATTTGGATGTCCTTCTTTCCTCTCCTCTCTCGGCATGCCCTTCTGCTCTGTCTTCTCTCTGGAGGAAATTCTTTCTCCTTCTCTCTCTGGATGCCCTTCTATCTTCTGCTATGTCCTGATGCCTTTCTGTCTTCTCCTCTTTCTGGATGCCCTTCTGTTCTCTGCTCTCTCTAGATAGCCTTCTGTCCTCTCCTCTCTCTGGATGCCCTTCTGTTCTCTTCTATCCCTGAATGCCGTTCTGTCCTCTGCACTCTCAGGATGCCTGTCGCTTCTTTTCTACATCTGGATGACTCCTCTCTTCTCCTATTTACAGATGCCCTTCTGTTCTATCCTCTCTCTGGACGCTCTTCTGTTTTTTCCTCTTTCTGGATGCCCTTCTGTACTCTCCTCTCTCTGGATGCCCTTCTGTCCACTCCTCTCTCTGGATGCCCATCTGTCTACTCCTCTCTCTGCATGCCCTTTTGCTCTCTACTCTCTCTGAATGCCCTTCTGTTCTCTCCTCTCTCCAGATGCCCTTCTGTATTCTCCTCTCTCTGGATTCCCTTCTGTCTTCTCCTCTCTCTGGATGCCCTTATGTTCTCTCTGTTTTCTGGATGCATTTCGTTTCTCTCCTCTCTCCTTTTGCCCTTCTGTCTTCTCCTCTCTCTGGATGCTCTTCTGCTCTTTCCTCTCTCTGGATGCCTTTCTGTTTTCTCCTCTCTCTGGATTGCCTTCTGTCTTCTCCTCTCTCTGGATGCCATTCTCTTCTCTCCTCTCTGTAGATGCCCTTCTGTCTTCTCCTCTCTCTGGATGCCCTTCTGTTCTCTCCTCTCTCTGGATTCCCTTTTTGTCTTCTCCTCTCTCTGGATATGCCTTCTGTAATCTCCTCTCTCTGGATGCCCTTCTGTCTTCTCCTCTCTTTTAATGCCCTTCTGTCTTCTCCTCTCTCTGGATGCCCTACAATTCTCTCCTCACTCTAGATTCCCTTCTGTCTTTTCTTCTCTCGGGATTCCCTTCTGTTCTCTCCTCTCACTGGATATCCTTCTGTCCTCTCCTCTCTCTGGATTCCCTTCTGGTTTTCCTCTCTCTGGATGCCCTTCTGTCACCGTCTCTCTCTGGATGTCCTTCAGTCTTCTGCTCTCTCTGGATGCCCTTCTGTTCTCTCCTTTTTCTGGATTCTCTTCTGTTCTATCATTTCCCTAGAAGCCCTTCTTTTCAATCCTCTCTCGGGATGCCCTTCTTCACTCTCTTCTCTTGGATGCCCTTCTGTCCTCTCCTCTCTATGGTTGCCATTCTATCCTCTCCTCTCTCTGGATGACCTTCTGTCTTTTCCTCTCTCTGGATGCACTTCTGTTCTCTCTTCTCTCTGGATGACCTTCTGTCTTCTCCTCTCTCCCGATGCCCTTCTGTTCTCTCCTCTCTCTGCATGCCCTTCTGCTCTCTCCTCTCTCTGGATTCACTCTGTCTTCTCCTTCTCTTGATGCCCTTCTGTTCTCTCCTCTCTCTAGATACCATTTTGTTCTCTAGTCTATCTAGATGCCCTTCTGTCTTCTCCTTTCTCTGTATGGATTTCTTTACTGTTTTCTGTGGATGCCCTTCTGACCTCTCCTCTTGCTGGATGACCTTCTTTTCTCTCTTCTCTCTGGAGGCCATTCTCTCCTCTCCTCTCTCTGGAAGCCATTCTGTCTTCTCCTATCACCCGATGCCCTTCTGTCTTCTCCTCTTTCTGGATACCCTTCTGTTATCTGCTCTCTCTACATGCCCTTCTGTCCTCTATTCTCTCTGGATGCCCTTATGTTCTCTCCTCTCTCTGGATGTTCTTCTGTCTTTTCTGCTCTCTGGATACCGTTCTATTCTCTCCGCTCCCTGGATGACCTTCTGTCTTTTTTGCTCTCTGCATACCGTTCTATTCTCTCCTCTCCCTGGATGACCTTCTGTCTTCTCTGCTCTCTGGATGCCCTTCTTTTCTCCCCTCTTTGTGGATGTGTTTCTGTCTTCTCCTCTCTCTAGATGCTCTTCTGTTCCGTCCTCTCTCTAAATGCCCTTCTGACATCTCCTCTCCATGGATGCCCTTCTGTCTTCTCTTGTCTCTGGATGGATTTCTGTTCCCTCCTCCCTCTGGATCCCTTCTGTCCTCTCCTCTCTCTGGATGCCCTTCTTCACTCACCTCTCTCTGGATGCCCTTCTGTCCTCTCCTCTCTCTGGATGTCCTTCAGTCCTCTCCTCTCTCTGGATGGAATTTTGTCCTCTACTCTCTCTGGATACCCTTTTCTTCTCTCCTCTCTCTAGATGCCCTTCTGTCCTCTATTCTGTCTGGATGCCACTCTGTTATCTTGTCTCTCTGGATGCCCTTCTGTCCTCTCCTCTCTCAGGATGCCTGTCTGTAATCTTCTCCATCTAGATTCTTTCTCTCTTCTCTTCTCTCTGTATGGCCTTCTTTACTCTTTTCTGTGGATGCCCTTCTGTCCTCTTTTCTCTCTGGATGCCCTTCTTTTCTCGCTTCTCTATGAAGTCCATTCTGTCATCTCCTCTCTCTGTTTGCCCATTTGTCTTCTCCTATTTCCAGATGCCCTTCTGTCTTCTCCTCTTTCTGGATACCCTTCTGTTCTCTGCTCTCTCTACATGCCCTTCTGTCCTCTATTCTCTCTGGATGCTCTTATGTTCTGTCCTCTCTCTGGATGTTCTTCTGCCTTCTCCACTCTCTAGATACCGTTCTATTCTCTACTCTACCTGGATGCCCTTCTATCTTCTCTGTTCAATGGATGGCCTTTTATTCTCCCCTCTTTGTGGATGTCTTTCTGTCTTCTCCTCATTCTGCATGCTCTTCTGTTCTCTCCTCTCTCTGGATGCCCTTCTGACCTCTCCTCTCCAGGGATGCCCTTCTGTCTCCTCCTCTCTCTGGATGGCTATCTGTTCTCTCCTCTCTCTGCATCCATTCTGCCCTCTCCTCTTTCTGGATGCCCTTCTTCACACTCCTCTCTCTGGATGCCCTTCTGTCCTCTCCTCTCTCTGGATGCCCTTCTGTTCTATCCTCTCTCTGGATTCCTTTTTTGTCTTCTCCTCTCGCTGGATGCCCTTCTCTTCTCTCCTCTCTCTAGATGCCCTTCTGTCTTCTTCTTCCTCTGGATGCCCTTCTGTCTTCTCTTCTCTTCCGATGCCTTTCTATCTTCTCCTCTCTCTGGATGCCCTACCATTCTGTCCTCACTCTAGATTCCCTTCTGTCTTCTCCTCTCTGTGGATACCCTTCTGTTCTCTCCTCTGACTGAATGTCATTCTGTAATCTCCTCTCTCTGGATGCCCTTCTATCTTTTCCTCTCTCCAGATGCCCTTCTGTCCTCTTCTCATTCTGGATGTCCTTCAGTCTTCTGCTCTCTCTGGATGCCCTTCTGTTCCTTCCTTTTTCTGGATTCTCTTCTGTTCTCTCATTTCCCTAGATGCCCTTCTGTTCTCTTCTCTCTCTGGATGCCCTTCTTCACTCTCCTCTCTCTAGAGGCCCTTCTGTCCTCTCCTCTCTCTGGATGCCCATGTGTCCTCTTATCTCTCTGGATGCCCTTCTGTTCTCTCCTCTCTCTGGATGCCCTTCTGTCTTCTCCTCTCTCTGGATGCCTTTCTGTCTTCTCCTCTCTCTGGATGCACTTCTGTTCTCTCCACTTTCTGGATTACCTATTTTTCTTCTCCTATCTCTGGATGCCCTTCTGCTCTCTCCTCTCTCTGGATGACCTTCTGTTCTCTCCTCTCTCTGGATTCCCTTCTGTCTTCTCCTCTCTCTGCATGCCATTTTATCCTCTCCTCGCTCTGGATTCACTCTGTCTTGTCCTTTTCAGAATGCCCTTCTGTTCTCTCCTTTTTCTGGATGCCCTTCTGTTCTCTCCTCTATCTAGATGCCCTTCTGTTTCCTCCTCTCTCTGTATGTCCTTCTGTACTACTTTATGTGGATGCCCTTCTTTCCTCTCCTCTCTCTGCATGCCCTTCTGCTCTGTCTTCTCTCTGGAGGAAATTCTTTCTCCTTCTCACTCTGGATGCCCTTCTGTCTTCTGCTATGTCCTGATGCCCTTCTGTCTTCTTCTCTTTCTGGATGCCCTTCTGTTTTCTGCTCTCTCTAGATAGCCCTATTCTCTTCTCCTCTCTCTAAATGATCTCTAAATCTAGAATGGATGTCACCATTCTCTCCTCACTCTAAATTCCCTTCTGTCTTCTCCTCTCTCGGGATTCCCTTCTGTTCTCTCCTCTCACTGGATGTCCTTCTGTCCTCTCCTCTCTCTGGATGCCCTTCTGCCTTTTCCTCTCTCTGCATGCCTTTCTGTCACCTTCTCTCTCTGGATGTCCTTCAGTCTTCTGCTCTCTCTGGATGCCCTTCTGTTCTCTCCTCTTTATGGATGCCTTCTCTTCTCTCCTCTTTCCGGATGCCCTTCTATCTTCTTCTCTCTCTGAATGACGTTCTGGTCTCTCCTCTATCTAGATGGCCTTCTGTTCTCTCCTCTCTCTGGATTCTCTTCTGTCTTCTCCTCTCTCTGGATGCCTTTCTATCCACTCCTCTCACTGGATGCCCTTCTGTTCTCTCCTCTCTGGATGCTCTACTGTCTTCTCTTTCTCTGGATGCCTTTTTGCTCTCTCCTCTTTCTTAATGCCTTTCTGTCTTCTTCTCTTTCAGGATGCTCTTCTGTCTTCTCCTCTATCTGGATACCCTTCTGTAATCTCCTCTCTCTGGACGCCCTTCTGTCTTCACCTCTCTCTGGATGCCCTACCATTCTCTCCTCACTCTAAATTCCCTTCTGTCTTCTCCTCTCTCGGGATTCCCTTCTGTTCTCTCCTCTCACTGGATGTCCTTCTGTCCTCTCCTCTCTCTGGATGCCCTTCTGCCTTTTCCTCTCTCTGCATGCCTTTCTGTCACCTTCTCTCTCTGGATGTCCTTCAGTCTTCTGCTCTCTCTGGATGCCCTTCTGTTCTCTCCTTTTTCTGGATTCTCTTCTGTTCTCTCATTGCCCAAGAAGCCCTTCTTTTCAATCCTCTCTCGGGATGCCCTTCTTCACTCTCCTCTCTCTGGATGCCCTTCTGTCCTCTCCTCTCTATGGTTGCCATTTTATCCTCTCCTCTCTCTGGATGACCTTCTGTATTTTCCTCTCTATGGGTGCACGTCTGTTCTCTCCGCTCTCTGGATGACCTTCTGTCTTCTCCTCTCTCCCAATGCCCTTCTGTTCTCTCCTCTCTCTGAATGCCCTTGTGCTCTCTCCTCATTTTGGATTTGCTCTCTATTCTCCTTCTCTTGATGCCCTTCTGTTGTCTCCTCTTTGTATATACCTTTTGCTCTCTCCTCTATCTAGATGCCCTTCTGTCTTCTTTTTTCTCTGCATGGCCTTCTTTACTCTTTTCTGTGGATGCCCTTCTGACCTCTCCTCTTGCTGGATGTCCTTGTTTTCTCTCTTCTCTCTAGAGGCCATTCTGTCCTCTCCTCTCTCTGGAAGCCCTTCTGTCTTCTCCTATCTTCCGATGCCCTTCTGTCTTCTAATCTTTCTGGATAACCTTCTGTTCTCTGCTCTCTCTACATGCCTTTTTGTCCTCTATTCTCTCTGGATGCCCATATGTTCTCTCCTCTCTCTGTAAGTTCTTCTGTCTTCTCTGCTCTCTGGATACCGTTCTATTCTCTACTCTCCCTGGATGACCTTCTGTCTTCTCTGCTCTCTGGATGCCCTTCTGTTCTCCCCTCTTTGTGGATGTGTTTCTGTCTTCTCCTCTCTCTAGATGCCCTTCTGTTCTCTCTTCTCTCTGGATGCCCTTCTGACCTCTCCTCTCCATGGATGCCCTTCTGTCTTCTACTCTCTCTGGATGGCTGTCTGTTCCTCCATTTCTCTGGATCCCTTCTGTCCTCTCCACTCTCTGGATGCCCTTCTTCACTCACCTATCTCTGGATGCCCTTCTGTCCTCTCCTCTCTCTGGATGTCCTTTTGCTCTCTCAACTTTCTGGATGCCCTTCTGTTCTCTCCTCTCTCAGGATGCCCTTCTGTCTTCTCCTGTTTTTGGATGCATTCTGCTCTCTCCTCTTTCTGGATGTGCTTCTGTTCTCTCCTCTCTCCGGATGCTCTTCTGTCTTCTCCTCTAACCGGATTCCCTTCTGCTCTCTCCTCTCTCTGGATGCCCTTCTGTTCTCTCCTCTCTCTGAATGAACTTCTGTCTTCTCCTCTCTCTGGATGCCCTTCTGTTCTCTCATCTCTCCAAATGCCTTTCTGTCTTCTCCTCTCTCTGGATGCCCCTCTGTCCTCTCCTCTATCTGCATGCCCTTCTGTCTTCTCCTCTCTCTGGATGCCCTTCTGATTTCTCCTCTCTCTGGATGCCCTTCTGTTTTCACCTCTCTCTGGATGCCCTTCGGTCCTCTCCTTTATCTGGATGCCCTTCTGTTCTCTCCTCTCTCTGAATTCCCTTTTTGTCTTCTCCTCTCACTGCATGCCCTTCTCTTCTCTCCTCTCTCTAGATGCCCTTCTGTCCTCCAATTTGTCTGGATGCCTCTCTGTTCTCTCCTCTCTCTGGATGCCCTTCTGTGCTCTTCTCTCTCTGGATTCTCTTCTGTCCTCTCCTCTCACTGGATGCCCTTCTGCTCCCTCCTCTCTCTGGATGCCCTACTGTCTTCTCGTTTTTCTGGATGCTTTTCTTTTCTCTCCTCTCTCCGGATGCCCTTCTGTCTTCTCCTCTCTGTGGATGCCATTCTGCTGTCTCCTCTCTCTGGTTGCCCTTCTGTTCTCTCCTCTCTTTTGATGCCCTACTGTCTTCTCCTCCCTCTGGATGCTTTTTTGCTCTCTCCTCTTTCAGGATGCCCTTCTGTTCTCTCCTCTCTCCGTATGCCCTTATGTCTTCTAATCTCTCTGGATGTGCTTCTGTTCTCTTCACTCTCCAGATGCCCTTCTGTCTTCTTCCCTCTCTGGATGCCCTTCTGTCCTCTCCTTTCTCTGGATGCCCTTCTGTCTTCTCTCTCTGGATGCCCTTTGTTCTCTCCTCTCTCGGGATGCCCTTCTTCCCTCTCCTTTCTCTGGATGCTCTTCTGTCTTCTCCTACCTCTGGATGCCCTTCTGTCCTCTCTTCTCTCTGGATGCCCTTTTGTCTTCTCCTCTCTCCCTATGCCCTTCTGTTCTCTCATCTGACCGGCTTTCATTCTGTGTTCTCCTCTTTTTGGATGCACTTCTGTTTTCTCCTCTCTTCGGATGACCTCCTCTCTTCTCCTCTCTCTGGATGTCCTTCTGTTCTCTCCTCTCTCTGGATTCTCTTCTGTCTTCTCTCTCTGCATGCCGTTTTATCCTCTTCTCGCTCTGGATTCGCTCTGTCTACTCCTTCTCTGAATACCCTTCTGTTCTCTCCTCCTTCTGGATGCCCTCTGTTCTCTCCTCTATCTAGATGCTTTTCTGTCTACTCCTCTCTCTGTATGGCCTTCTATACTGTTTTATGTGGATGCCCTTTTTTTCTCTCCTCTCTCTGCATAACCTTCTGCTCTGGAGGAAATTATGACTCCTTCTCTCTGTGGATGCCCTACTGTCTTCTGCTATGTGCTGATGCCCTTCTGTCTTCTCCTGTTTCTGGATGCCCTTTTGTTCTATCCTCTCTCTAGATACACTTCTGTCTTCTCTTCTCTCTGGATGCCCTTCTGTTCTCTTCTCTCCATGAATGCCCTTCTGTCCACTCCTCTCTCAGGATGCCTGTCGGTCCTTTTCTACAACTGCATGACTCTGCTCTTCTCCTATTTACAGATGCCCTTCTGTTCTATCCTCTCTCTGGACGCTCTTCTTTTTTTCCTCTCTCTGGATGCCCTTCTGTACTCTCCTCTCTCTGGATGCCCTTCTATTCACTCCTCTCTCTGGATGCCCATCTGTCTTTTCCTCTCTCTGGATGCCCTTTTGCTCTCTCCTCTCTCTGAATGCCCTTCTATTCTCTCCTCTCTCTGGATGCCCTTCTGTATTCTCCTCTCTCTGGATTCCTTTCTGTCTTCTCCTCTCTCTGGATGCCCTTATGTTCTCTCTCTTTTCTGGATGCCTTTCGTTTCTCTCCTCTCTCCCTATGCCCTTCTGTCTTCTCCTCTCACTGGATGATCTTCTGCTCTCTCCTCTCTCTGGATACCTTTCTGTTATCTCCTCTCTCTGGATTGCCTTCTGTCTTCTCGTCTCTCTGGATGCCATACTCTCCTCTCCTTTCTCTGGATGCCCTTCTGTCTTCTCCTCTCTCTGGATGCCCTTTTGTTCTCTCCTCTCTCTGGATTACCTTCTGTCTTCTCCTCTCTCTGTAGGCCATTCTGTTCTTTCCTCTCTCTGGATGCCCTTCTGTCCTCTCCTCTCTCTGGATTCTCTTTTGATCTCTCCTCTCTACGGATGCTCTTCTGTCCTCTCATCTCTCTTGATCCCTTTCTGTCTTCTCCTCATTGTGGATGCCCTTCTTTTTTCACCTCTCTCTGGATGCACTTCAGTCTTCTCCTCTTTCTACATGCTCTTCTATTCTCTCCTCTTTCTACATTAGCCCCTATACTCTCATCTATCTAGATGCCCTTCTGTTTTGTTCTCTATTGATGCTCTTCTGTTCTCTCATGTCTCTGGATGACCTTGAGTACGCTGCTCTCTCTGGATGTCCTTCTCTCTTCTACTTTCTCTGGAGGCCATTCTGTTCTTTCCTCAGTCTCGATGCCCTTCTGTCCTCTCCTCTCTCTGCATGCCCTTCTGTCTTCTTCTCTCTCTGGATGCACTTCTCTTCTCTCCTCTCTCTGAATGCCCATTTGTTCTCTCTTCTCTCTACATGCCCTTCTATCCTCTCATCTCTATGGATGTCCTTATGTTCTCTCCTCTCTCTGTATGCCCTTCTGTCTTCTTCACTCTTTGGATGCCCTTCAGTTCTCTCCTCTCTGTGGATTCGATTCTGTCTTCTCTTCTCTATGGATGCCCTTCAGAACTCTCCTCTCCATGGATGCC
>NW_023046413.1:5000-55731 GCF_011762505.2 Arvicanthis niloticus
AAATGTGAAAACACTACAATACTAACATCACAACAGTGAAGCTGATAAAGATTCCCAATGTCAAGTGCTGATGGGACTGTGAAGTATCTGGAACTCAAAAAGGTTCTGCTGGCTTATGGAACAGTGTAATATCTTAGGAAGACTTACCTGCTTCTTGCTAATAAAGAACAGTATCTTGGGATGGATAGATTATTGAGCAGTTAAAAAGCACTGACTGGTCTTCTAGAGATCCTGAGTTTCAATTCCCAGCAAATTACTGGTGGGAATTTGGTTCACAACCACCAGTAATAGAATCTGATGCTATCTTCAGGTGTATCTGAAGATAGCTAAAGTATACTCAACTAAATAAGTAAACGAAGAAGAAGGAGAAGGAGAAGAGAAGGAGAAGGAGAAGGAGAAGGAGAAGGAGAAGGAGAAGGAGAAGGATAAGGAGAAGGAGAAGGAGAAGGAGAAGGAGAAGGAGAAGGAGAAGACTATTTCAGGCTGTGGTTTGGGAATTCCATTGCTAGACATGAGTGGAAGAGAAATGCATGTATATACTCACAAAAGTTACTTGAGGAAGAATATTCATAAAAACATTTTGAAATTCTCAAAAGCTGGAGCAATACACACCCACAGACCTAGCAAGGAGTAATAATAAAATTGACAGGTGGTAAACATTTTTGCAATGCGAGTGAGCAAAGGGTAGCTACAAGAAACAATGATAACCCATATCTCAAGCAGCATTAGACAGAATACTGGTTATGAAAGTATCACAGTAAACTATACGAGTTATAATAAATGGTTGTCACAAACATCAGTTTCCAAATTACATAAATGGATATAAGGTCAAAGGGTCCAATGAGGATTCTGGCATTGAGAGGATGTTCCAGTTTTTGCCCTAAGTGGCAGTAAGTCAGGTGTTTCATCATATTAATATTCCTTTTAATATATGTTATGAAGACTTCTGTTCACAACTTTAAACTATGTACAGATAAACTTTGGCTATATAATCAACAAAACTGAGTAAGTGACTTTCTTTTGCACTTTAGTATTTTACTCAATGAAATAAGGATAGAAATAGCCCTCTGAACAGCAGGTGGTTGATGAATGAGTGTGACTTGTAGTCAAAAGAATGCTTCCCTCATCTTTCTTTTTTTTTTTATTTTATCTTTTTTTTATTATATATTTTTTTATTAGATCTTTCATTTACACTTCAGATGCCATCCCCTTTCCCCATTCCCCCCCTTAGAAAACCTCTATCCCATGCCCCCTTTTCCTTTTTGCATTATACCTTTTTTAAAAAAATGTTAATCATAGGCTTTATAAGTTTGGCATCTTTCAAGATCAAAAGTTACTAACAAACTTGATCCTGGTAAGAAGGGCTAGGGCCTTGACATGGAGAGTTTTTAATACACAAAGGACTATCAGGTTTAATTCACCCAGTTTAGAAAAAAAAAAAAGGTTATATGTTAGAACGATAAAAGTTTTTGTTTATCAATGGTACTATGAAAAAAAAAAGAAAAGCTAGAGATTTAGAACAAGAATGCTAAATTCTGAAAAATGATTCATACTGTAAATTGTGTTATGAATGCTTAAAAAACTGATAATATGGCCTAGAAGCTTCTACCAGACCCACTTACTTCATGCAGAAGTGGTAGAGAAAAATACAATAGCCCCAAGGTCATGATCTACTTTCTTGCAGCATGAGAAACATGCCTTCGATCTTTGATTAGGCAATGTGGGAGACTTGATTTTAAAGATAGGGGGAATTCAGTGGGAGGAAGAGTCCTCAGGGCCAAGTTTGAAGATGCTAGAAACAGATCTCAACTACACCATGACATGGACAGATTCGTCTATGAATCTGAATGAACATGCAAGACCTTACAATCCAAATTAGAATGCAGTGGGGACATCTTCCTGTCCAGCAGAGAGAGAGCCAGATGGCTGGCACTCAGAACACAGACTGGATGCATTTATGTTGTATTACTGAATGAACATGTTGTGTTATGCTGAAGTACAACATTGATGTAACCAGTTGAACTGAATACTTAACTAAGATTTTACTCAATATTCATTTTACTCAATATTCATCAGTAAAATATAAAATAAGAGGAAAAAACTTTTAATACTGGTTTGGAAAGAACTTTTGATTTCAATAAAAATGAGATTGTGGTCCAGGGAAATGCACTTATTGTCAATTGTGAGGACTCTAGCTCAGGTCCTGAGAGCCTGTGTAAATGCTGGAGAGGTTTAGTGGCAGCCTGTGATGCCAGCACTGGGGAGGCAGAAAGGAGGACCTGTAGACTGGCCAGAAGTGGTGAGCTCTGGCTCAGCAAGAAATCTTGTCCCAATAAACAAAGTGGAAAATGATTATTAACTTTAGACCTCATATATAGCCACACATGAGCACCCACATGGGAATATTCACACACACACACACACACACACACACACAGAAAGAGAGAGAGAGAGAGAGAGAGAGAGAGAGAGACAGACAGAGACAGAGACAGAGACAGAGACAGAGACAGAGAGGGAATATGAGCTCATCAATCTAGAACAATCCAGATCAATCCAGATCAATCCAGTGTAGATGAAACTTTCCAGAGAAAAGATTCATTCCTGCTGGCCACCTGGATTGCAGCTCTCTTGCTAACTCCTGTCATTGTTGGTGTGAAATTGCAAACTACTTATATAGCCACCTTGTCTAATCAACACACCTGCTTCTCTCTTTAGAAAACCATTCCAGAATTGAAAATGTGAATGCTGGTTGTATTGCTGATTATATAAGGTACAATGGATACAGATGGACTTCTACTTGACTGTCTTCCTCTACTCCTCTCACCACAGAGGGTTGTACCCTCCACAGAGCAGGCTATGGAACACAGACACAACACTGCCGGTACTGAAGAGTCATTCAGAGTCATTCTTCTTTCCCCTCACCATTCTCTCACACCCTGTGTCCTGTAATATAGCCTCTGGTCCCATATTCCACCTCGTGTTGTTTTTCTGTTCTTAGGCTATGGGAACTTATGAGAAGACATAGATCTGTTTGTCATCCATAATGATATCTTGGACAAGGTCAGCTGACAGAATTCAGGTGAGTGTTTAGTGGATCCTTGACAGGTAAGCTGCTCTGGGCTTGGAATGGGAAGCTTCTGATCACCTCGTGGTCTCACGCCCTTTTGTTGCTGAGTTTTGCTTTGCTGTCCTCTCAAGCAGTAGTTTAAAGGGATCCAAATCTCCCACAGCTGTGAAACACTCTCATTTGCCATTGCATCAGCAGACCTCCCCAGGAAATGGTCCAGTTCTAGACAGCCAGCTGTAAGAGGAAACATCATTCTTTGGACACGTGTATGTTTTGCTAGATTTTGAAAAGCTGAGGAGTTTTCATCATTTATCTCCATTTATCAAAGTATTACAACTCAATGAACCTTGAACAATTTTCGTCTGTGAGCCTGCCTTGCTATACAGAAAATGAGTGAGTATATTGATGTCTCTGAGATGAGTGTGCACAAGTATAAAAAGGCTCATTGGCTTTATATGCAGATGTTATTGATTACTGTCTGCTAAAACAAACAAAGGCCATGTTGTACTAGATGTTTTATAGCATATAAGAATTCATTTATATACATCTACATATGCATATATACATTATATTTTTCTATAAGGGTCCATATATGTTCATAGATGTGAATATACACAGGTTAACCTTGATTAATGTTGGGGTTATATTCCACTACACACACAATGAATAAAAAAAGTAAGTCAAAATAATGTTTAATATTTCTGGTTTAAAGAGCATGACAGTTTGGCCAGCACGGTACACTGAAGAGTATTTGTGAGCTCATAGCTGTGAAGGAGCTCCCACTGCTCCACAGAGAATGTGTGCAATAGAATGACCTCCTATTATTGGCCTAGGACGAGATTAAAATGCACAATTGGAACTATGGTCTGATTGAGTGTGAACACGTGTAACCATTGCAAACCTGAAAGATTATAAAAAGAACCATCCTAACTCAGGTGTTGTTTTTATATAAATCTCAACTGCTTGCAAAGAAGCTGCCAGCACATTGGTTGCCACCTTATTTTCAGCTATTTCTGTATTATTCTGTGAAAATCTGACCATGTATTTATATTTCATGATGATTTCCTCCTTCTTAAAAGTACCATTACTACATCTGGAAGAAAATGTTTAAGATATAAGTAAACAGTATTTGATTCAATCAGTGTATAAAATGATGAAAATAATTAAAGGAATTAAGCTTCCCAGTAATTATTCAGAAGTGACTACAGGTTGACTTGGGTAGGGTTTTGGTGTATTTACACCTCTAGTGAATATGACCAGCTTTGTGCCTAGTGAACACTAGTTATTCACCAGAGAAAGTAAAGGCAGCTTGGAGCCTCCTTCCTGTGCAATTCCCAGATGCAACCTGTGAGGAGGGCAATTGCTGATGACCCTCCATATTTCTTACAGCACAATCTTAGCCTGAGCAAAATATGGATATGGTGAGATACCACATTAACCATGTCAAGGAAGCCCACTCCTTCCTTACATGTGTCTAAGTCAGAGATAGGGAAAGTGCCGTCATCGAGACCCATTTATGAAATACCTCGTTGATCTTTGTCCTGGAAAGAATGATTCATGCGTTGATTTAAAACAATAAAAGAGTTGCTCGCTGGTGGATGGATACCAGACATTTTAAAGAGCTGATAGTTATGATAAAATGAGGCCAAGCTATAGAAGTTTCTCAGAACAGTGTGTAGTCTGTACTGAATTCTATAAACAAATGCAAATATTTTCTGTGTTTCAAAGTAGATATAATACCAAAAAATAAAGTATGAGTGTTTGTATTTTCAAATTTTGTGTAATTAAAAAGGTAGAAATGATCGCTTTTCTAACCCAGAGACATTTGTGCCTACTGCACAGCAGATGTGTTCTGTAGAACAAACAGTCAAGGTAAAACTAGGAGCAGCTGTGTCTGACAGAAAGCTGAGGCCCTCCATTACTGATCTCTATGACAAAGAAGATTAACAGGGTGTTTCTGGTCAGGTCACAGAAAGGACATAAGATGATCAGGAAGGTGCCCATGAGTGATTCCACTGTCAAGTCCCAAATTAAGACCCTGGAGAGGCTTGTCTTCATAAGCCCAGAACTCACAGAGAATTTTTTTCCACAGAATTTTGGAGGAAAAGTCAGTTAGAACTTAAATATTTGAAAGTAGCACTACATAATAGCAAATTCATTATTAACAACTCTTAATGTATTTAGCATATGCTCTCTAAATCAATTACAAAATTATTGACAAGTGAGCATACATAAATTATGGGATTTTCCCCCAAAATAAAGCCTACCTGTGATCTAGCATACCTCCTGTACATTTACTTACTATACAATGCACAGAATAAAATCTAATGGTCTGATACAAACGTATCATGTCGATGATGTAGAATGGCAAACATATCTAGCTTCTATCCTACACATATTTCTGGAAAGAAGTAAGAAAAAATATACTCAACACTACAAAAGTTTTATTGCTCAGGACACATACATTTCTTCATTACATGATTGACAGAGCATGCCTCTCATTTCCAAATTCGCTTTATCCTGTTATTTGAACTAAATAAATCTTAGCTTCATTTTTTCATTTTTTAAAATGTTAATAATACTACACCTCCATAGAATGCAATAAGGATTAGTCCACTGTATTTAAGAAAATAATATTGTTGTCAGTTAAAATAATAGTCTATAGAAATTCAAGTAAGCACATGTTTCAAAAACCCAGCTTGATTTCAATATGACAATCCACAAACCATATGTTCACTGTAGGAAAGCATAAGGCAACGAGTAATACATAAACCCGCACTCAAAGCTTTGTATTAAATATGCAGCATTTTATATGTAAATTTGTTTCTCCAGTTATTTATTTATCTGTTTATATCTTGTTGATTTATTTATTTATCTGTTTATTATCTGTTTATTTATTTCTCTGTCCTGAGAACCAGAGACAGCTACTGCTTCTGGAGCTATAAACTTAGAATTCCAGGCATTCGGGTTAGATCTGCCTGAGTTTTGCTACTAGTAACCTAATAACTTGATAGCTAGTAGAGTCTTCTGCTCCTGAAAGCAGGTGACACTGACGGGTGTTGACTAGTGTTACACTTGTTCAGTGAACTTAGGATGTCAGAGCCCTTACTTCCAGCAGCGGTTCATGCTAGTGGCAGCTAGGTGAGGGCCACTGTTATGGAGCTCTCAGACTTCATTCCTGAACACTTGATTTGCTTTCTTGAGTTCTTCTAACACCTCTAGTTTCTTAAAATTTTACCTTTGCACACAGAGTTCACTGTCATCTTTTCTGCTTCTCAGCAATTATTTTGCTCCTGAAAACATCTATGCAACCCTGGCTTGAGTCTCTCATTTGGCCTCACTTACCTTTTGCTCCTAATATTGCCTCTGTCACTGATAAAGATGGCAAAAGGACACCATCACCACTGCTCCTTCCTTGTGTCACTAGGTTAGCCCATGAATCAGACCACACCTAGAGGCTATTGAGGAGAAAGTCTTTACTGAAATGTAGTGCTTCAAAACCAGATAAAAGAGCTCTTTTATGCTACCAGAGGTGTGAGTGAGGTGACCTGATAGTGGGCATCTACAGTGAGCACCCATAACAAACTGCATGTAAGTGCCAATCAGGTTTGCATGGGGATAAATTGCATAACTCTTCATGTAAATGAGGAATTTTAATCTTCAATAACCACAATCCTTCAGTGAATCACAAGAAAAATATACCATTTAACTTGTATGAAAGTCAGTGCAGGGTCATCTAGAGATTATTGAGAATTATCTTGCTTAACGGTCAGTTAGGGCTGCTGGAGTGTCTTCCAAGTCATTCCAGCTTGTTTCTGAAGAGATGGGCTGCTGTGAGAGTAGCCTCCTGAAGGAGTCAGGAGCTCTTTGCTTAACTGTTCCAAACTCAGGGATGGCAAGTGTAAGGGAAGGGCTATCAAATAGCACAGTCTAGACACAGAAAATATTAAAAAGGATGTTACATTAAACAATGAAGAAAAGCTAACACAGAAGTAACCATTTTGACAGCATTAATACTATGTTACAGTATCTCTAGCTGCTTAACAGCTCAAAGTCCTCTCTGGTCCCAGGGGACAGATATGGTCCTCTAGTATCTTGATCAATAGTCAACACATAGATAAACAAGAACCTGTATCACTCTCCTGTTGGTGTCTTTTCTAAACAAAATTAAATGTTGGGATCCTTAACACTCAGTCCAGGCTGCTTTTCGTATGCCCCTTACATTCACCCATTAGACAATCACATCAACTATGACAGCTTCACCAATCATCTATGTTAAACAACATTCTGTCATTATTAAAAATACCTAAGAAAACAGACTGAAAAAGAAAAAGACTGAGTTGGCTCACAGTTTCCATGGTGCCACTCTATCATTGGGCAGCTGTGTTATTTGAGGCCAGTGGCAGTGTAGCACATCAGGGTGAGACTATACAACAAAGCAACACAGGACCAGGAAGGTAAAGAGTGAGGAATCAGGGGCGATAATCCTCATCAAGGGCATGCCCCCAACACCATGAAGACAACCCAATAGGCTTCAACTTCTGCAGGTTCCATCATGTTCCAAGATGAAGGCCAAGTATTTAACTAAAGGGGCCTCTGAAGCCATTCAGCATTCACAAGATATAGCAGTACCTATACATCTGATATTTTAATGCAAATAAATCACCAGACTAATTGTCTTTCCTGAGCTCTGGACTCTTTATACTTGTGATTTCTCACTTAACAATTGGCATCATTCTCCATCCCCCTCATTGTCATGGTTTAGTAACCTTGTGTTCTACCATTATACTGATATGGCCGGATTCCTCACATCTTATATCCAATCCGTCACTGTGTTTCATCATCTGCTTTATAAACATAGGTCAAATATATCCACTATGAGTTAATACCTATACATTCCATTCAAAACTCTTCATAAAAATTTTTGATTTGTAAATATAAAGTTTGTGAAATGATGTTCTGATATCCATTATTCCTCAAACCCTCAGCCTAAAACTCAGAAAGGACTTTATGATGTTTGTAAAAGGAAAAGAACTCCTTAACAGGCTCCAAGAACAGCCACATGGTATTGTTTCCAATTCTCTTCCCAGGCTCCTATCACAGTTCTCGTCTGCCTCCTGAGGCACTGTAGTTCTCTTTTAGCTTTTCAAAGAGCTGTGCGCTCTTCTGTCCCAAGGACTTGCATGAGCTGTAAAGTCTGCCCATGTCTACACAAGAGTGCTGGGGTTCTATTGACTCTTAACGGAAGCATTCTCTCTTGGAGGGAGAAAGAAGGATCATGAGACTCTGAAAGTGAACAACCTCAGGACACTTAGGCAGCTTTCTAAACTTTAGGAGATTTACAAAGACCCTATTCCTGATTATAGAAGCAGGCACTTGTGCAGGGAAGAAGACCAATCTTCCTGCAAGCTGTGCAGAAAGTCCAGGGATGGAGTCTCTGTGGACCATCACCCAAACTGCAGCGAGTTTCCTTTGAGTGACCAGTGTTGCTGTTAATAAACTCACTGGCTCACTAAGCTAGACTTGGAAAGAATCATTTCTATGGCCTGTCATCAGTGCCTTATCTGGCAGTGAACTGATACTAGTTCATGTGGCCCCAGGATAAGGTATAAAACACAACATAGCTAAACAGAAGTAACGGAACCAAGATGAGCTGAGGTCAAGCAATTGCATTGCTTCCACCATAGATTATGAGGTATACCACTGAGGCTGATCTGTGTTGGATCATCTGCAGGGACAAACCCAATATGGCTAGCTTTTGTCATGTGGTACCAAATAACATATCTCATTTTCTTAGTGGTTGCATGTCTTATGGGTGACAGGACAGGCACCCAAGACCAGCCTCTCAAAGTAGAGCATCTGAGAAGGAAAGCCTAGGGTGAATGTTTTCTCCTGCATGTTGTGGGGTAACATGACTTCTTGTTTAAGTAGGGCTGCCATGTGTATGTGGACATGTACTTCAAATGACCAAGGAGCTAGAGAATATGTTGCAATCCCTAAATGTAGCACAGAAGGGGTGGGATTATAGACAGGCTGTGGTGACAGTTGTGTGGCCTTTGTTGTGGGCAATAAGACATGCAACTGAGGCTTGGCTCTGTTCCCAGAAAGAAATTGCCTGCCTGCATAAGGGAGGAATTACAACGGGGAAAGGACATACAGATGCTGCTTAGTGCCTTAGCCCCTGATTTGGCAAGAAATGTGGAAAAAGAAGAAGATGAGATGGATGCTCTGGCTTGTTGTGTTCTTACAGTTGGCAGGGCATGAGGGAAAGAGAGTGAAAATTAGATTTGTGACTAAGAGCCCTTCCTGGGGTCCAAAACTGTGGTACCCATGGGAAGCACTGGAGAGTCTGGAGGAAGAGAACTTGAAGTGAAAGAAGATATCCCCTCAGGCCTGACCTCTACCACAAATGGGAAAATCCACAACTCAGCCTGCAGCCAGAGGCCTTAAGAGCAGCCTGATGTAAGAAACTATGGGAGCCAGGGAGTACTCAGCGGCTGAACTGCTTGAGTTTGAAAGACTTTGAATGGAGCATGAAAGCCACTCCCAGTGTGGGTCATGAAACTGTGGGATATGGGGGTGGGCGTGATCCATCTAAATGCACTAGGAGTTCAAAACTGAGGACTCTAACTCCCTGTGCTTCACCAAGTCAGGGCTTTATGGCCTGAGCCAATGGGAAACAATGTTTAGCGGATTTCTCATATGACCCATTAAGAGATACATAGTTATACCAGCTCAGGTCCCCAGGAATAACAGGAACTGGAGGACAATAGAAAAGGATGATGATTACCCAGGAAGAGAGTAAAACAAACAAACAAAAACAGGGCGAGGGAGCAGACACAGCAGGTCCTTCCTGTGTGGGAGGATTTGTGTCAAGCCAGAGTTTCTTATAAGAAAGATCAGACCAAAGGAATAAGAATGCTGCACTCGAATCTTTGAGGCAGAGGTGTCCAACCTCTTGGCTTCTTGAGGCTGTATTGTATGAAGAAGAATTTGTTTGGGTCAGTGTCTTAGTAAATGTCCTATTGCTATGAAGAGACACCATGACTATGGCAACTCTTATAACAGAAGATATTTAATCGGGGCTGGCTTACAGATTCAGAGGTTTAGTCCATTGTCATTATGGTAGGAAATATGATGGCACACAGGTGGACATGGTGCTGGAGTAACTGAGATATTTTGATATTTTAAATTTTTTCATAGTCATAAAAATCACTTTAACATTTATTCAATGCTTTGTCTAAACCTCTTGATTTAGTTGTGCCTTTTAATGACACCAAAAAAGTTATTTTTTTAAGATTTATTTTACATGTATGAGCATCTTACCTGTGTGTGTGTGTGTGTGTGTTTGTGCCGCATGCAAGCTTGGTGCCTATGGAGGCCAAGAGGGCGTTGAGTTCCCTAGAATAGGGTTATGGACGATTGTAATCTTCCATGTGTGTATCATGGTCAAATCCAGGTCCCCTTCAAGAGCACCAAGTACTCTAAACATCTGAGCCTCAGAATTCCTTTCTGCAGTAGCCTGTTCTTTCCAGAACGCTCACAGAGTTGTACAATAAACTGTGCTATAGCATCCATGTTATCATCCATTGCCAAAGTATAAGATCAATCACAAGTTAGTAGCACTATTCTTCAAATATATTTTTGTTATTTTCTAATTTCTTCAGTTTGGCTGGCTATACTCTGGGAAGAGAAAATGATTTCATAAACACCTCCTCCTCATTTTCAAGCCATATAATATTTCCCACAATCCCCATACACTTTTAATAAACTCACCAAAAGTCAGTGGGTTGGGCTTTGTTGCTAATAAGCATGCTACCGCATCACTAACATTTTGTATAGAATGCACCTGAGCTCTAACTTTAAATTTGTTGTTGTTGGTCAAACTCTACTCTTGCGCGAGTGTGCAGTTTGACCGCTGGCTGCCAGCTCTCTTCCCTAATAAACCTCTGCTGATTGCATCCAGGTACGATGTCTTGGAGTTTGTGGGTGGTCGCAATTTCCCGACCCCCTGCTGTTTAGCTCAAGGTCTTCTGCTATTCTACAAGGCCAAAGAACAGCAGGCCTTGACTCCTGAGACATCCCACCCTAGAGGCACAAGGGTAATGCTGCCTTAGAGGGTGGGGCTTAGGGTGTGTACACCCAAAGTTAAATGACAGCTTGTGATTCCAAGATTGAAATCAAAATGTGAATCTAGAGTTATATAGATTTGTTCCTTTTACAATTTCTCTTTATTATATATGTGATTTCATGTGTATGTAAACAACTATGTGCCACAAAATATGTTAAAAGTCAGAGGACAACTTTGAAAGTGTGTTTGAAAGAAATAGAAACTTTTTGAGACCCCCAGCCAATAGAGCCCGAGGACCCCTGCTAACAGATACTTAGTGCCTAAGATTGATAAATGGTGAGCTTGCAGTTCAAGATTAACCCTTTATATATCTACTTCTGCTTTAGATGAGGCCAAAGATTATTATATACTTGTCCAGCTCGTTCCCCGGGTTTACTACCACCCAGCAGGTACTCTTGAACTGAGTTTGAGATACACCCTAGACCCTTCCACAAAGAGTCTATTTTCCTTGACTCTAGCTGTTACATTGAGACTAGGAGTGGCCACAGGTGTGGAGACATGTGCTGCTAAGAGGACTAGACTTGCTGTTTCTTAAAGAAGGAGGTTTGTGTGCTGCTCTAAGGGAAGAATGTTGCTTCTATGTAGACCATTCAGGAGTGATAAAAGACTCTATGAGTAAACTCAGAGAAAGGTTAGACCAGAGACAGAAAGGTAGAGAGGCGCAACAAAGTTGGTTCGAGAGTTGGTTCAATAAGTCCCCTTGGAAAACAACCCTATTATCCTCCCTTGCTGGACCTCTTGTGATTTTACTCTTGCTTTTAACCATAGGTCCTTACATTTTAAATTGATTAATAACTTTTGTTAAAAAAAAAAGATAAGTGCTGTTCAGCTTTTTGTGTTGCACCATCAATATCGAGCTTTAGGTCAAGAAAATGAAGATTATGATGATACTGAGGTCTAAGTTTTTATGATTAAAAACTTTCATTAGCGGAAATGGGGGGATATAGAGTGAAAAATTATAAAGACCATTTAATGAAATATATATAGGCTTTTTCTTTATCCTAAACCTGAGCAAGAGAGTGCAGGTAACAGAAGGCAGAACTGAATGTAAGATTTCAGGCTTTTACTGCCCCAGGACACATTCCGGGTGGAGGGCATTATCCCTGAATTAGAGGACACTTGCTGGATTAACATTCCTCAAGCCTCAGGGTGGGGAAAGCCCAAAGCAAGAAGACATTCCTGACCACAGAGAAAGATGCAAGTCATCTGGGTGGTTCCAAGAAGTAGCTAACTTTCCACTGTTCTTGGTTACCACCCCCCCCCTTTGAGGTTTTTCCAGTGTTACAGCCTGATTATGTTCAAAATTTGTAAAACAACCAATCATGTGTAACCACATGAAAATGCAACCAATCATGTGTAACTGCGCAAAAATGCAACCAATCATGTGTAACTGTGCGAAAATTCCTTCCTTTCCCCACCCCATGCTAAAAAAAAAAAAAAAAAAAAAAAAAAAAAAAAAAAAAAAAAAAAACCCCTCAGCTTGCTGGCCTTTTGTCAAACTCTACTCCTGTTTGAGGGTGCAGTTTGACCGCTGGCTACCAGCTCTCTTCCCTAATAAACCTCTGCTGATTGCGAATAAATAAATTAATTAATTAATTTGTTGTTGTTGTTTTGAAGACAGACTTTTTGTGTTCCTGACATAATCATTGATCCATATCAGATTTGTAAACATAATTTTACATATAATTCTTTTCAAATTAAAGCCTTTTATACTTTGCACAAATTCTCTGCAAGCTAAGCAGGGTGTCATACTACTCGCTTCAACAGAAAAGTCCATTTGTCATTGAACAATATTTTTTCACCCATAATTATTTTTTTTGGAGTTCTATTTTCTTTTGAGACTGTATAGCCCACACAGGAATGTAAAAACAACAATAATAGAGAAAATATATTTATTTTTATTATGAAAAGTCATTGGCAGAAAAATAAAAAGCAAAGTATGTGTTCTTCTACATTTCTTCTATGAATATCAGAGAGAGGATCAGTTGTAAAGCACGGAGAGCAATGAGTGAGGCATATAAAGTTATGTGTCCGGCTAAGAATGCTTACCTGACTCCTAGATAATAGTAAATTCATTTTTGTTGTAAACCTAAGATCCAAATGCCCTCTCTTTAAGGTTGTATAAGAAGTAACCATAGTGAATTTTAGGTCAGGACTAATCTGCCCCCCACTGCCACCCAAAATAAACTAAAGAATTATTCTAGCATTATTTTCTCAAAGGCAGACATGTTTCCTTTGGTTTCTCAGAAATAACAGAGCTAATGTGTACATAATAAGCACTTTCTTTTTGACAATGTAACTATCTTATTTATAACTTTCAATAGGCCACACTGTAGGTATTATTAATCCCTATTTATAGATGTTAAATGTAAAGTTATAATTTGCAAAATGTTAAAGAAGCACACGGGCTTTGGGACTTTAGTTTGTATCACACTAGTCAGCCAATGAATGGAGCCACACAATCAATCACTTTTTCAAAAGGTTTAAGTCTCATTTCTCTGGCATTAGTTAGGATCCTGCTAAAGAGTAGAAATACCAGTATAAGTTCTCTACTCCTTCAGTTCTTCTTCTTTTTTTTTTTTAATCTTATTGAAATCTGTGTTACCTGGCTGGGTTAATTGTATTGGCTAATAAATATTGAGTAAAAGTTGAGGATATATTTAGATTTGGGGGATGCTTATACCCCAATTGTCAGCAGGTAGACAGCTTGTTTTCCTAAATGCTGTTCAGTGAATGAATAACATTGAGTTTCATGAATCTGATGGAATTTCTAGGAAAATGGAAATGTGGCAAAAAATAAACCCTAAAGTTATGAAAAGCACAGCGACAAGAAAACAACAGGAAATTGTTAAATTCACAACCTGGAACTAAGCAAAGCATCTTCCAGGTTTGAGGACTTGGTCACAGTGGGTTGTAATTGACTGAGATCCATACTGGGAGACAACATACTGCAATAATTGTGTGTTTGAGTGAGATATATTGGTTAGGAAAGGAAGATTTATATGTTATTATTAATAAAACTGATCTTTGATTGCCTCTGAAGATGCTAACAGGTTGCTTGTATTTCATATGAGTTCATAGATATTACTTTCTAAAATCTATAACGTGAAAGACCAGGATATTGTATAGAAGACAGGGTACAGACAATATAATTTTGTGTCATGCAGTGCTTTACCTCTCAGACCAACTTGACACTTATTCACCTGTCACTCAACATTTTGTTTGTGTTTCACTCCACTAAGGGCTAGTAATGCTTATATTGTATAAAGGACTAAACCTTGAAGAGATGGAGTAAATAAAAGTTATATAAATAGCATATGATAAAATCAGAAATGCGAAGCTGTTCTGTTGAGCCTTTAACCTTCTCAATTTACAGAACAGTTAAACCCTTCAAGTTTCAGCTTCAAATCCATGAATCTCTGGTTCAAGGGTTGGGTTACTACCTCCTCCTGAAGACACTGTTACAAGTAGCACATACATTGGATAATTGCTTAGTTAGGGTTTCTAGTGCTGTGATGAAATAACATGACTGAAGCATCTTGAAGAACAGGTTTATTTGGCTTATCCATCCTAACTCACACAGTTCATTGTGGGAGGCCAAAGCAGGAACTCAAACAGGGCAGAGATATAGAGGCATGAACTGATGCAGAGGCCACAAAGGGGTACTGCTTACTGGCTTGCTCCTCATGGCTCACTCAGTTTACTTGCTTAAAGAACACAGGACCACAATCCAAGGGATGACCTCACTCACAATGTACTTATCTATCCCTCCCTTACCAATCACTAAGAAATTTTCCTACAGGCTTGTCTGCTTATAGACCAAACTTCTGGAGATACTCTCTCAATTGAAGTTTGTCCTCTCAGATGACTCAAGCTACATGAAGTTGACATAAAACTAGCCAGTACAATAGTATTTCCTTCATAATTAGTTTTGAAAGTAATTCCAATAGAATGCAATATGAAATTATTGCTAAAAAATTTTCATGACTGAAATCTTGTTATTAATAATTTTTAAGTTAATATACAAAGCAATAGATATGATTGTGGAAATTTCTTAAGTATGCAGCATATTTTGTTCAAATTCATCATGCTCTAAACACCTTTGGACCTCTTGTGTATCCCTTCCTCCCTGCAATTATCATCTGTTATTATCATCATGATGAAGGTGGGGAAACTTCCTGATCATTGAGACAGACCTACCTGGTATAAAGGAGGTTTACCTGGGGGAAGAGGAGGGAGTGAGGGCCTGCAGAAGTAGTAGAAGCATACAGACAAGAGCAGAGTTATGAGGGAAGAGAAGCAGGACTGAGAAGGACCAAAATGGAAGAGAAAGACTGGTTGGGAACATGTGAGAACAGAGAAAAAGAAAAAGAGAGAGAGCTGGAGTGGTGAACAGCCTTTTAATATCCCACCACATCAGGCAGTGGCAGGTGATAGTGACAGAAGATGATGTAATCCCTTGCAATGTCCCTGGGAGGAGTCTAGCAGAATTGCCTGTAAGCTAAAGTTTCCCTATACTTTTGTGTCACACATATTCCAAATTCATGATATCTTAATTCAAAGGGAATTAATCCAAATGTTAAATTTTCAAGCACTACACAAAAAATTTACATGTACATTTAATTTAACATTGGGATTTTTGATGAAGTAAGTTTTTTTAAGTGAATAAGGGCAAAAAGAAGAAAAAAAGAAATTAAAGAGAGGAAGAAAGGAAAAGTTAGAAAGAACTTTTTATGTTTATTGTTTTTCTTGTTTCTTGACTATTTGCATCTATTGTGTTGCTAGTTCCTCAACCTAGAACTGACCTTAATACATGCATGTAATTAAAATTGTATAAAAGCAAAAAGGAAGAGGGGGATGGGATAGGGGGTTTCTAGGGAGGGGAAATGAGGAAAGGGGATGGCATCTGAAATGTAAATAAATAAAATATCCAATAAAAAAGTTAGAGAGAGAGAGAGAGAGAGAGAGAGAGAGAGAGAAAGGAAAGAAGGAAGGAAGGAAGGAAGGAAGGAAGGAAGGAAGGAAGGAAGAAAGAAAGAAAGAAAGGAAAAGGTAGGAAGAAAGAAAGAAAAAGGGAAGAAAAGGAAGAAAGTAAGAAGGGGACAGAGGATGAAGAAAAGGGAAGACAAGGAAGGAGAGAAGAATTAGAAAGAAAGAAGAAAAAAGAAAGAAAGAATGAGAGAAAAAGAAGAAAGAAAAATGAGTGAGAAAGAGAATGGAAGACAGAAAGATGAGGAATACAAAAGCAAAGCTCTGTTCTGAGTTAAAGTTCAATAGTCAGAGCAGGATTTCCCCTAGGCCCATGGTCTACCAGGTCTTGGCCACCAAGCAGTGTCAAACATGGGTTCCATCTCATATAGTATGCCTTAAATTCAACCAAAAAGTGGTTGGTTACATGTATAACATTTGTCGATTGTACCCACAGGTTTTAATGTGTAGGTTACTATTGTAAGCTATGGGTTTTGTAACTGGATGATATTGATGATTACATTTTTTGTTTGGTAGCATGGTAAGTACCTTCTAGTACCATGAATGCTAGGCAGTATGAGTGAAGCTTATAGTTGGACACCAGCTAAACTTCTACGAATTCCATGACATAAGTAATTATTCTCTTCAGCAATATGGGCTTACCCTCAGGTTAATCAATAGGGATGCCTATAGTCTGTGATATTTGGGGATTTATGAGACTCCTTTGTTCAATGACTCAATAAGATATAATCCATTCCAGGCACTGGAACTCCAGTGCACCAAGTATGGTGGCATGAATATCTAGCTGGGGCATAGTCTACCTTATTGTTTGGTTAATCCATTCAAATTACTTTTATAAATATATTCTAGGAAGTTTTTGCAGTAGCAGATTTTCATATTGCTTATAAAAAGGCCTTGAAGTGTTGGTCACCCCTCCCCATATTCTCTCCTTTCTTTACCTGTCTCTTGTACAGCTCTTCCCACTTACCTCTCCTATTATAGTTTCCCCTTTAATTTGTTATGACATCCTATTTCCCCTTCATTGAAACACCACCACCCCCAGTCTCTAAACAGTTACTTAATGTTGTGGTGCATTCACCAGAGAAGACTTCTCACACATGGAAATACACAATGTTATTTGATTGCACTTGGTGTTTGGGATACCAGTGTAGTCCAAACCCTTTCGCAGGGTGAGCTTTAAACCCAAAAACCATGTCCTGGATTAATACAATTCATTGAACAAAAACAGTTAGCCAGAAGCAGAATGAACAAAGCCCAAAAGACAAGGTTAGTTCAATTAAAGACTTTGCCATAACTAGGGACTTTTATGGATTAGGTCTTTGTTTTAGTTTTGGCAGATGATGCTGTCTGTATGTGAGTTTTATGACCTGAATGACACTTCTATCATGGACTCAGGTATGCTAAGGTCTGGAGCCTACTAAGTCTGGAACTCTGCTACACTTAACCTCTACATATTGAAAGTTTAAAAGTTAAAATACATTCACATTATAAGAGGAAGCATGAAATGTTTGTCATTTTGGTTACCTCACTCAGGAAGTTTCTAGGAAGTTTCTTAATTTACCTGAAATTTTTACAACTTCATTTTTATTAATTGCTGAATAATATTTCATTGCATAAATGCACCATATTTTCACTTACACATTCATCATTTGATAGAAATCTAGGATGTTTCCTATTTCTGACTGTTATGAGTACAGCATCAATGAATATAGTATCTTTACAGTATGGCATAGAGTCCTTTGAGTGTATGCCCAAGGGTAGTATAGCAAGGTATTGTGTCAGATTAATATCCAGCTTTTTGAACAACCTTTGCCTGATTTTCATAGTGATTGTACCAGTTTACATATCCACTCACCATGGCAATCAATAAGTATCCCCTTTGTTGTTGGGGGCCGACTTTTAGCAGAAAGCGGCTATCAGCTTTGCAGCCATCTTGAGCCATATACCCTGACATGAGACTTGGATTACAGTAGCCTACAACAGCTGAGCACACTCCGATAATCTTGGTTTAGATACCTTGAGATTAAAGGTGCGTGAGATTAAAGGTGTGTGAGATTAAAGGTGTGTGTGACTTAAGAGTATGACTTAGAAGTATAGAGATCAGAGTTAGAGACAAGACCTAAAGGCATGATTAAAGGTGTAACTTAGAGGCATGGCTTAGAAGTGAGACATATAAAAGGCAGAGACAGAACAGACTGAGATCAGATGAATCAGACACATCAGACATTAGGTAGAAGACACTTGGCTCCAGACAGAATCAGACACAGCAGACAGAGGAGACAGAGAAGGAGACACTTAGAGGAAGAGAGACTGAAAAATAAACGGGATTGAATCACACCCTGTCTGGTCTCCATTCTTCGAGTCTGCCCTCACCCTCGCTCTTGCTGAACCCCGACCCGCAGACCGGAGCGGCAGCTTGGGCCGGGATACAGTGGCCGCCCAAACGTGGGTTGGCCCGGGCCTCAACATTTTGCCTGGGCTGCGACGTTTTTTGGCCGCCCCAACGTGGGGCTAGTGTGGACCCCAACACTTTGTGATGGCTATTCTTGAATGTCAACTTTACAGCATCTGGCATTAACTAAAAACCTAAGTAATTGTGCATACCAGTAAGGGATTTTCTTCATTCAATCATATAGTGTGTGAAGACTCACTTTAAATCCAGATCTTTTGATAGAGGACAGTGATGGCAATTCTTGGCATATCTGGGATTAACTATAACCCAAGCTACTGGGTACACCTGTGGAGGGTTCTTAATTAAATCATTTGAACTGGGAAGCCAAACATTTATCCATATCTTTAGAGGTTGGAAGATTTAATCTGGGACGAGTCTTCTGGTGTCAACCTGTATAGAGGACATAGGTGAAGGACATCCATGTGTATGTTCTTTGCCTGCTTTATCTCACTCTTGCTGCCAACTTTGTTCCTTCACTGGCATTAGAGCTACATTTTTTTGGGACTCTGACATATACTGAAAACCAATGTAATCGATAGCTAGAGAGATCATTGAATTCCCTAGAACTGTAGTTGCAGAGCTGTGGGCCACCATGTGGTGCTGGGAATTAAACCTGATGCCTATGGAAGAGCAGCCAGTACTGTTAACCAGTGAGCTCCCTCTCCACCCCAGAAGAAGTGTCTTTTTACTCATTTAGTCTTTTAAAATTTGCTGGGAACAGGGCTCCAGGCTCTGTGGGTTTGAGCATATATCTCTTTTGGCCTTTACGTCAATCAAGCCAATACTTAAGAAAAGGTTTAAAATAGTAACTCCACAAATATTAAATGCCAATCATCTTCCTGCAATTTTAAAGTGTGTTGAAATTAGAAACTCTTTAAACATTTTTTTTGTGTTAATAGTTCTATTTTGAATAGTTTCTTTCTCTGTGTTTACCCTTTCACCCACTGCACCTGTGGAACTCTGGTACCCATGTGGCAACAGTGAGTTTACTTCCTCTGCCTGAAGGTCTGCTGGTAAATCTGAGCCAGCATTGATCCAAACGGCAAGCTAAGATGACAAACTGATATGGAAGCTGAATTTCCAAGAGTGAAGGGAGATGTGTGCTCAGGGAAAATAGACTCACTAATTAATTTAAGGCAAACATTGGGTATGATTCTGGTTCATTTACTACTACAATGGGCATGATTCTGAACCACTTAATACCATGATGAGTATGATTCTCAGGTCCTTAATACTATAACCATGGCATTAACTAGTTTCAGTCATACTTCGTGCTGAGCTTGCTTAGCACATGATCACTGGTTGGTTATATTAAAACCACAAATAGTAATTATATGCCGCATTTATATACTCCCAAGACATACTTAAGGTCTTGCCTACTGGCTGGAGTAAGTTTCAAGTTATATACTTCTAAAGAAAGTTCTTTATTTAAAAACCGTATAATGTTTACCTGAGTATGTATTTTTAAATACTATTTATTATTTCTTCTCTATAATATAGCTATGACAAATTCTATGCCTCCACTCATATGTTCTTCTTTCATTCTCTCTATTTTCAGTTAGGAATATTTCAGAGAACTGGGGCAGAGCCAAAAGCCTCTGACTTTCCCATGAAGTTCAGTGTTCAATGGGGAAAGCCAAAGTACAGTTGAGAGCAGCAAAAGATTGTGGTTACCTTGAGCAAACATCAGAAAAATTACTTTTGTTGGGGCTGCTACCAAGAGCATAAATACCACAGGAACGGAGGCCTCCTGACTCCAGAAAATTTGCAACTTAGTTATCATCAAAGAATAAAAGTATCTCCTTCCATGATACATGAGAATTTGGCTTTGGTTTAGGACTCTCAGATCCCAGCCCTTAAGAACAGAAATCACAATTTGCAACTGAAGAAAAAACAAGAAAACTGAGTGCAGAAGGTCACTGAGAACCATCACAAGACCCCAGGAATAACCCAGAAGCTGGCAGTTATAGCCCAGTTCTTTCTCCAGAGGCAGAAGATACTTGTCCCCCATCAGATGTGTTTCCAGATATGGAAAACAATGTTGTGGCAAAAAGAAAGAGATCCAACATGCCTGGTGGCTACAAAAAGAAATTCCCTATTTTGAAAAAGCAGCTTAGTTCAGATGAAGTGTTACTGACCCAGACAATGGCAGTGCCATACATCCTTGGCATCAATCACACCGTTTATCTCCAATTCAGAAGTATACTGAGCAGATTCATGGCATCCTCTTATGAGTACAGAGTATAATCTCAGCACTGTTATGCAGCAATTTTTTTTCCAGACAAAACTTTCCATCCTGGAGGGTAGAATACTAAGATGCAAACTTCCCTAAAGAAAGGTGAAACATTCCATATTCCGTTGTGCAAGGAAACCCCCTTAAACCTCAGGAAATAAATAACTTAAAAGTTTCAAGAAGTACTGGAAACCTCCCAAAGCATGTATAAGCTAGAACTAAATACTACTCTCAGACCAGCTAAGCTGCCTGGAAGACATATTCTCAAACTGTCAAGCTGCCTGTGGTTTATATATTGAGCTTCAAGTTTTCAGCTTTCGTGAGAAAACTAAGGTGAGCTTTTGGTGGTACAGCTGTCTCCAAGCCAGTTCTACCCCTGAAAGTCATTTCTCATCTATATCCTGTAAGTAACCCTAGTGAAACTCGTTTCACCAAGTTGGACTTTGGTGGTATCCTTACATTGGTCTATTGCTCATTCTCTATGTGTGTGAGCAGATGTTTGTTCACATTTCCCCAGAAACACTGTCAATCAATAGCCAATGAAAGAGCAATTATGACTATGAGTCAAGAAAGTATGAGAAGGACTATTAGTGATGACAGAGGAAAGCTGTAGGTTCAGGAGCAGACAAAGCTATTATGTATCTGGGCCCGTGTCTGAAAAAGCTGGTCACATGGAAAGTCTTATGAGAGAGGTAGATGAGAATGGATCTCTAGAGTGGTGTATTCTCAGTCCTAAGCCACTAGACCTTGCTTACTATGAGGATCCAAAAGGAATCTCCCATTATGTGACGCCAACTAAAACTTAGAAAATCAAGTACAAGGTGAAAAGAATAGTCAAAGGCCTCTTCAGTATATTGTGAGCAGCTTTCACTTTGCTAAGATATTTTAAAACCTATTTTAATAAGTGTTCTCAAACACTTTGGCATCCCCTTGTAGCCTACCACCCAAAGGTAGAAGAAAAAAGGATGAGAAATAGGACAAGGGATGTGGACCTGTTTAGTACTCCAATGGGGCAATTCTAATCTTTGTTAGGATACCAGCAGTCTAGTTCAGTAGTGTCAGGATACCAAGAGTCCAGTTCAAAAGTGTTACCAAATATGAATCAGCAGTGGCAACATGACCCAGCAAAAACAGTCAGGCCTCCACTGAATCGGTACAAGTCAGTGGGAGTGGCCAGAACCAGCTGGAATCCCAAGTAAAGTCCTCTGCTGTGCCTCAATGAAGTGAAGATCAGTGAAGATGCAAGACCAATGAAGCCTTGCATGGCTACCTATGCAAGTGCACTGTTACTGTCTGTTGGGTCCTAGTTATACTCTCTCCAAACATCATGTGTCCTCTCACTGGTCTGCTTCAACAAAACATCACATGAGTATGCAACACATGATACAACCAAAAATTTCTCCTTCACTTTGCTTTTCTGAGTCTCTAAATGAAGTTCTGAAAGGGAGTGAGTTCCTTTCTATGCAGTGAGGAAGATGTCCTTAGGAAATAAAAAGATGTCTCTAATGAGCATCTTTCTAATAGAAAAGTATTTATTAGTAGAAAAATGGCCAAGTTGCTAGCCAGACATCAAAAAATCCAACTAGTTTATTCTGAAATAAATATATGCTGGATATGGGTAACAGGATGGGCAGAGCTGGCTGAGTGACCTGGTCATGGATATGTATAGCAACCTGATACATCCCAGAGTTCTCTTTTTAATCAGTTTTGTAAGCAGTAGTATTTTAATCTTAGTGTGTGTGTGTGCACTTCTCACTATTGCCACAATGTTCTGGATTCCCAAAAGAAAGACACATATACACAGCCTTATATTTTAAATACCTTAAACAGTTCAATGGTTAGACCATTACCTAACTCCACATGGCTACACACACTCCTCTCCAATATTCCTGAGTTAATGTTTACTAAATCTATATGTTATCTTTGTTGTCCTGGGCCCTTTTGGGAAGCCCTCCTGGGGCCACTTTTCCCCTGTACCTACATGTCAGCTGTCTCACCTTCCTGCACCTTTCCAGTGTGATCCATCTCTTATGCTCTCATCATAATGGAATCTTCTATTCCTCCTTCCCTGGTTTCTTCCCAGGAATCCTAAAAGTCTCGCCTGTCTCTCTGCCCAGCCATTGGCCACTGGTAACTTTAGTGACCAGTCAAAAACCAACAGAGGACAGGCTTCCTTTAATCCCACATGTGGGACACTGCAAACAGGTATTTAGGTAACATAATTAGCATGAGAAACAAGCTGCTACAGTTTTATTTTGTGTTTCTCATAGACATCCACTAATCAAAGGATATGCTAGAGCTGGGATATAGAGTGAGAAGGTTTGTTTAAGTAGTCTTTTGTTGATTCCTATTTGTACCTAAGTCTACTTGTCTCTCACAACTATAATACTCTCTGATCAAATTGTGTCATTTTGTGATGTCTGTGTGGAGTATACGAGTAAGCATTCACTGACTGAGGCTACAGAAAGGAGTAAGAAGAGGGTTCCTCTAGAGCTTTCAGATTCTGTTCTGACATGTGTTGCACACCAGAAAAAAATGAAAGTGATGAAGGCATCTCCCTTCTCCCTAGTGTGAGTGCCACCTTTCTGGTCTTCTTAGGAAGATAATCTGCCTGTGAAGAAAGGGTAATCAGCCTTAGAAAGGAATCAGCCATGGGTATCATCTTCTGGACTGAGACCCAGCAAGTACTCCAGAAGCTGATCACACTGGGACACACAGTTTATTACTGGAATGACCAACAACTTGAAATTTTACAGAGAGATCAGTCTTGTCAGCCACTGTTGTGACCTCTTACTTAGTTTTAGTCATTTCTCCTGTCACAACAGACTTTTAACATATTCAATTTTCTTTCATTTTTTAACTTTACGAATTCTAAGCTTACTTATTATATTTAAAACTGTATTACCTAAATATATGCATATAGAGAGAGCATCAAAGAATATTACTGGTTTTTTTTTGAATCTTGAAGAAGGAGGAACAATAGAAGCTGAAAATTCCAGGGTTTTACCTGGTGTGCTGTGGTGAAGAAGTGTTGCTATGACTCATTTTCTCGAAAGAAAAAAGGGAAGAAGTGCAGTGAGAATTCACGGCATGAAGATTCACAGCTGAAAACTGCCAAAGAACAGAGGGAGTCAATGAGAAAGAAAGCCAAACCAGTCAGCTCCAACTACCTAGCTTCATGCCAGGGAGCAGCAACAACCATGTTCAAAAGGTGAGACAGGCAGCTATGGTACAGAGACTGGCAGTCTTACCCACAGCACAAGGCTATGCAGGAAAGAGTCCGAAATCTTGCAAGGTCTTGTTGAGGTTGATTCCTGCATCAGGACAGGACAGAAGTAGAGAAGAATTCCATCTTGTCACTCCACAGGTTTAGGAAAAAAGCACATCCCTCTGAGAAAGTTAACACCAGGTTTTGAAAGTCCACAGGTCTACCTATAAAGATGTCAATGGTGAATTACCCATGGCCTGAGGTCAATATTTCTATTTTGGTCAAGCTTCAAAAGTGGCACATATATCTTAATCGTGCTAGCCCTTTTTATCCTGGGAATACTTTTATTCCTCCTCATCATGTTAAAACTTGTCTTTAACAACATCAACATATTGGCAGCCAAAGTCCATGGCTTGAAACTGAAAATGTGCCCCCAGACAGAGTTATTAATTTAACAGGCTGGCAAGCCAAGGACAGGTAAGATTCTGCACAGAGCCTTACCCACCTAAGATGGAAATGTGTTGCTTTTGATAATACATATTCCACAATGGGTAAGAAAGGCATTCTTGGCAGAATGACCTAAGACAGGTTCAGTCTTGTTTATGAAATAAAAAAGAGGGAGCGGCAGAGATGTTTTGGGGGCTGCTTGGCATGAACCTGACATGGGCCAAAGACAAGGAAATGGGCTGCTTGGCAGAAATATGACATTGGCCAAGGACAAGGAAGTGGGCTTTAGGCAGGAATTTGGCATTAGGCTAGAACAAAGAAATAATTTCAGGCAGAAATCTAAATCTTAAGCTAGAACAAGGAAGTAGGCTTCAGACATGAAAATGAATTTGGGCTAGGATAGAGAAGTAGGCTCAGATATTTTAGTTATCCTGATTAGCCCTTAGAAACAGTGATTATGGGAGTCTTCACAGAACTTTGCTAATTGCCTTGCTTGTTCCTTGACTATTTGCATCTATTGTATTGTTAATTCCTCAACCTAGAACTGACCTTAATACTTGCATGTAATTAAAATGGTATAAAAGCAAAAAAAAAAAAAAAAAAGGAGGGGGATGGGATAGGAGGTTTCTAGGGAGGGAAAATGAGGAAAGGGATGACATCTGAAATGTGAATAAATATAATATCCAATTTAAAATGATGTCACTGTTTTGTTTTCTTACCCTATTTCCAATATATTAGAGAGATATGCTTCTCTCAAAGACATCATTCTATCTACAACATCATTTCAAACTCTGAATGTAAGTAATTTCCAAGCAAGACTGCTATATCCAAGAGTTATCTTTTTAAATTATTTCTGTAAGTGCAAATTAAACCAATTCATTATAGCCAAGCCACAATTGCAGAAGATAATTAAGGAAATAGTAAACATAGAGCTAGATATAAATAGAGTAAAAATACTTTCAACCAAACCAGAAAGCACATTGAGGGCCTGGTCTGCTTTTCCCCTCATGGTATTCAGACACCATTGTGCATGGGCTGGACTGGGAAGAATAAAGCTTAGCCTGGTGGGCTGGTTAGAAAGACCTCAGTCACTGTAAGTGCATTCTCTGGAGATGATTTTTCACTGAAACAGCTCTCTTTATTGGGTATGAACAAAGGCTATACAAACCTTGGAAGTGAGTAGAGGTTTTGGGGATGCATATATATCATTGACTGGGGCCAAGATGCTGGGGAAGGCTTCATTTGCATAAAGAGAGGAAGTTTAAGCTAAAACCTGGCCATCATGTACCCCAGGATCTGCAGGCCCAGAGTATGACCTCACTTTTGCAAAGTACCACTCCCACAGTCTCATGGCTTTCTAGCCCCATAGCACATGGAAAAGTAAGTTTCTTTATTTTTAAATTATACATTTTATTAAGAGGCATGGATGAGCAATGGGGGGATCAGAAATTGAAACATATCATGTACAAATCAATAAACTACTAAACTCTTAATACAAGAAAAAAAGAGAAAGCAATAATCCAGCCAAAAGAAAAGCATGTTCTAACTGTCTCCCAAAACACACCTCACAGGCAAAGACACTCTTAGAACAAGATTGTACATATGGGAGTAGCTGTGGAGTCTATATAAGTATGGGGAATAAAGCTTGATGGAGTGGGAATAGTTCAACATGTCTAATAGAGTCTAAAACTGTTTAAAAATGGGTAAAATTGGAGTGTAAAGGGAAATTGTGTGGATAGAAATGTTTAAAACAGGAGGGAATTTGGGGAATAGGAATCAAGAAGGTATATGGAGGACAGTGAAAAAAAAAGAAGTTGACTGTGAAAAAGGTATATGGAAGCAGACTATTTTCTAAATCAATACCACTACTTGGCATATACCCCAAAATGCTCCAATATATAATAAGGACACATGCCCCACTATGTTTATAGAAGCTGTATTTATAATAGCCAGAACCTGGAGAAAAATCCAGATGACCCTCAACAGAAGAATGGATACAAAAATTGTGGTACATTTACACAATAGAGTACTAGTTGGCTATTAAAAACAATGACTTCATGAAATTCGCAGGCAAATGGATGGAACTAGAAAATATTATTCTCAGTGAGGTAACCTAGACACAAAAGAACACACATGGTATATACTTACTGATAAGTGGATATTAGCCCAAATGCTCAGAATATCCATGATACAACTGACAAACCATATGCAGCTTAAGAAGAAAGAAGACCAGTGTGGATGCTTCAATCCTATATAGAAGGGAGAACAAAATAATCACAGGAGGTAGAGGTAGGGAGAGACCTGGGAGAGAGGGGAGAGGGGAAGGGAAAAAGGGAAGCAGGATCAGGTATTGGAAGAAACAGGAAAGAAATACAGGGGGCCTGGATATTAAATAGAAATAATATAGTAAGGGGGATGGGGAATTGGGGATAGCCACTGGAATGTCCCAGATGCCAGGTAAGCCACCATGGGGCCACTCACTCATCTCAAAATTGTTAACTCAGAAATGTTCCTGTTCAAAGAAAAGACAGGGACAAAGAATAGAAGAGACTGAAGGAAAAGCCATCACCCAGACTGCCCCACCTAGGGATCCATCCCATCTGCAGACAACAATATCCAACACTATTGTTGAAGCCAAGAAACACTTGCTGACAGGAGACTGGTATGGCTGTTCCCTGGGAGGTTCTATGAGCACCTGATCAATACAGATACAGCCAATGATCACACCAAGTCCAGGTATCCCAATGGAAGAGCTAGGGGAAGAATTAAAGGAGCTAAAGTGAATGGCAAGTCCATAGGAAGAACAACATCAACTAACCTGGCTACTCAGAGTTCCTAGAAACTAAATTACCAACCAAAGAGTACATGGAGGGAGCCATGGCTCCAGATACATATGTAGCAGAGGATGGTCTTATCTAACATCAATGGGAGAGGAGGCCCTTGGTTCTGTGGAGTCTTGCTCTAGCATAGAGAGATGCTAGAGCAGTGAGGCAGGAGTGGATAAGTAGGTGAAGGAGCACTCTCATAGAGGCAAAGAGGAGGAGGTAGAGGGTGGATGAGATGGGAGGTTTGTGGAGGGGTAACATGGAAAGAGGATATCATTTGAAATGTAAATGAATAAAATGATTAATTTTTAAAAGTAAGAAAAAAAAGTCTGAACATAGATACAGGAGATGCCCTGCAAAAAACAATGTCTCTTCTAGGAAATGTGAGATAGAAAGCAAGTATGAGATGCTGGTTATGGGACCTCCATAGGCATTGTTTGTCAAGGAGGCCACAACAGTCTTTCTGACCTTTCCACTTGGTTGTCAACCAGATCTAGATAATAAGGTGTAGCTGCTAATTACAAGATACAAAGGTTGCAAAACTGTATACAACAAACTTATAACAGTGTACCAAAGGCTGTACATGACAAGCATACTGCCAACAGTTTACTAATGGGCAATAATTGAGTATTCCTTTTAAAGTAAGACACAGAAAAGATGTCCAATTTCTCTACTTACTCAGTTCAGTACTTGAGGCCAACCTACAGCAATGAGGGGAGAAGAAGTAAAAAGAATGAAAATAGAAAAGAAAAACCAAAACATTTCTATCTGCAGATATGTTCTTCTACTACAAAAACCATAAAGACTCCACAAAAATCTTAGATCCAATTGGCACCTTCAGGAAACTGCAGGTTACAAAATCAATATGCAGAAATGTCAGAAGCTTTTCTACTTAAATCAATTAACTTTCTAAGAAAGAAATCAGGGGGGAAAGTGCCATTCACAACAGCTTCAGTGAAAATTAAATACCTAGGAATAAACTTAACCAAGGAAATGAGACACCTGAAGTGAAACTTTAAGACACTAAGAAAGAAAATGAAGAAGCCCCCTTGCTCCTAGATTGATGGAATTTATATTGTGAACATGGGCATATTGTCAAAAGTCATGTGCAGGTAAAACTACATCCCCATCAAAATTCTAATGATATTTTTCACAGAACTAGAAAAAAACAATCCTAAAATCCATATGGAAGCAAAAAACATTCTTTAAAGTCAAAGCAACTAGAAGTAGATATATCAATACTGGAGGCAACACAGTTTGAGTACTCAAACTACAATATATAACCATAGTGACAAAACCATCATGGTAATTGAACAAAAATAGAAAGACAGACCAAGAAAGTATAAGAGAAGGGGCAGAAATAAATTCACACAGCTAAAGCAGACTAGGATTTAATAAATGTAAAAAAAAAAAAAAAAAAAAAAAAAAAAAAAAAAAAAAGTATGTGGGAGAAAGGATAGCCTTGACAACAAATAGTGAAGAGAAAACATGTTACATGCAGAAGAGTGCAACAAAAACACTCTCAACTTGCTCAAAAATCAATTCAGAATGTATCAAGGACTCTAAGACCCAAGATTCTGAAACTGCTAGTAGAAAACTTAAGATTTAGACATTGGCAAGGACTTTCTGAATAGGCTGAAATAGCTCAGAAAAAAATAATTCCAATAAATGACAAATGGCAATACAAAAATTAAAATGTCTCCATACAGTAAAGAAAGTAATCATCAAAGAGACAGGTTTCAAAGTGGAAGAAAACCTTTGCCAAGTATGCATCTCATATGGAATTAACATCTAGAATCTACAAAGAACACCAAAAATTAAACACTAAGAAGCATGGAACTGGGAACGAGTAAGTAAATTTGAACAGCTTTCAAAAGAAGAAATATAAATGAGCAATGAATAAGAGAAGATATTGAACATCCTTAGCCACTAACAAGCAGGTAAAAACTGTATTGGGAGTTCTCTCCCCCTACCCCCAGCCAGAAAGACTATTATCAAGAAAAAGCAAAGCAAGAAATGAAAGTAGGTATGCGAGGAAGAGAATTCCTTACAAAACAATGGTGTGAATGTAAACTGGGAAAGCCACTATGAATATCTGCATTGAGGTTCCTCAAAACCCAAAACTAAGACTACCTGATAATACAGGTATATCACTTCTGGCCACATGTGAAGAAATGTCAATTACACAACAGTAGAGATATTTGTATATCAGTGCTTATCACTGAACTGCTTATAATAGTCAAGATATTGAAACATCCATAAGTTAATAGATAAAGAAAATGTGTCATATCTTTTTCTCTGCATTCTGCTTTCTATTTAACTTCTAATAATTTTATTCATCAAAAGTGATGAAATAAAAGTAATGGATCTTCAGGAAAATTGATGGAGATTATCATAATAAGTTAAATAACACAGACAGGGAACTAGAGAGATGACTAACTAGAAAGAAGTTAAGAGACCCAGGCATGGTTCCCAGCATCACATGGCAGCTTAAAGCCATCAGTAACTCCAGTCCCAAGAGAATCTAACACACTCTTCTGGCCTCCACAAGCACTGTTAACATCTGATGACAATGTAGACAAAACAGCCCTACACATAAAATAAAAAAATATGACTTAAAAAATGAGACTCAGACATAAATGCTGAACATTTTCTTTGACATGCAGTCTCAATTCAAATATGAATGTATGTACATGTATGTACACACACTCTCACATGCAGTCTCAACTCAAATATGAATGCATGTGCATGTATGTACACACACAAAGACTTGGAAAGGAAAGGGACTGAGAAAGATGAAGAAAAGGTTAAAGGGAGGAAAAGATGGTGTAGCAAGAAAGGATAATGGGTAGAAGAAAGACAAAATATTATGAGTACTCTCATAGCATAACAATAAACTGAAAATAAATAAAAAGAATGACTGGTAAGGAGTATTACTTCATTTCTGTCTTATGAGATTGTGGATTACATTAGTTAAGAGTAGGTTGTGGATCTAAAGAGATGGCTCAAAAGTTAAGAGCACTTGCTTCTCTTGCAACAAACCTGAGTTTGGCTCCCAACACTAATATTTAGTGGCTTAAAACAAGCTCTAATTCTCCTGTACTTCCAGCTCCAGAGAATGCAGTGTCCTCCTTTGACCACTCCAAGAGGACTCCACACACACACACACACACACACACACACACACCTCACTCACTCACTCACTCACTCACTTACCCACTCACAGAAAATAAATCTGAGAAGGTAAAAGGAATGTGACTTAATACTAGCTTTCTATTGGTGGAAAGTCTCTTCTATTTGTTCAGTAAATTGAAACTAGTATGCATGCTCATTTTATTATGTTACCATAAATGTTTCTTTCCTCTACACATATATTGTAAATTTAGTTTACTAAACTCTATTAATTATTAATATGGCTCAACAGCCCCTTAATAATTGAGTCAGTCCTAAATATTTTTAATCAAACCTTGCACAATTACTGGGTGGTTACCCTTAATATATTTTCCTAAGTGCTAGACTGTCTACTTCCCAGACTGTCTCTCCCCAACTACTTGCTGTTTGAGACTTGCCCAGGTTACTCCTGTTCTAGCAGTCACTCTTGGGAGGGGGAGGGGTCACTTGGTTCATCAGGTCTAATGGAGACCCCCTGTTCTCTCTGTCTTCTTCCTCCTTCACTCTTTTACCTTCTCTGCCTTCCTTGTGGCCCTACCTGTGACCCCCAATTGGGGAACTCAAACTCCACTTTTTCTATTCTTTCCAGCAATTAGCTGTAGTCACCTTAATTTAACCAATAGTTTTAAATTGGGGAGCAATGTTTACATAGCATCACTTGGTGTATGCGAGGATCAGCTTGTCAGAGGCAACCAGATCTTGGGTGCCAGTATTTAGCATTTGAATACATTGCAGCACCAGACCAACCCACAGCAATATGTAATATTGTTTCATAATAGTTTATCAGTGTGTGTATGCAGGAATTTGCCAAAGATAGTAGTCAAGTCTATTCAACAGCAGGGTCTGGGGATATGGCTTATGGCTCTTACCTAGCCATGACTTCTGCGCCTAGTAGAACATACACCTTCAACAACTGCTATGGCCTGACCAACTAGAATGAAAGTGGATTACAAAACACTGGTAAAGTTAGCCACTTCTATTCATGCTCAACATTGGTCTTGACCTCACAAAAGAAAAAATAACAGCAAGAACTAATAAATATCCTAAACAGTTGCTACATGCCAAAATCAGAATAGAAACTACCTGATACCGGGCTCCAGTACTAAAATATGCTTAGAACCCACTTGGCTAATTCGTCCTCATTCTCGACTGTGAATGACTCTCTATTGTGGTTACTGAATTTCCTAGCTCAATAGAAATAAAGAGGAACACAGAAATGGTGTTTGGCCATGAGATAGGATATAAAATTTGCACGTGTGTCCAAACAATCTGTTTCTGGGCCTAAAACAAATGCCTTGCTGAAGTTTCCTAGTGATATCATTCTCTCATGTTTCAAAAGGATTATTATTTTGGTGTTTTTGTTTTGTTTGTTTTGTTTTGTTTTGTTTTGTTTTTTGAGACAGGGTCTCTCTATGTAGCCCTGGTTGTCCTAAAACTCACAATGCAGACCAAGTTGGCCTCGAACTCAAAGAGATCTGCCTGCCTCTACTGCCCTAGTGCTAAGAGTTAAGACATGCAACAGCACATCTGGCCAAAATAACTATTGTTAATTATATTTTATAAGTACATTAAAAGTTCATGTTAAAAGTACCACTAAATCATGGTTGATTTGAGAGCTCTGTTTTCGTGGATAGAATCAGCCATTATGTAGTCTACAGATTCCAAAAGTTGCAGACATAGTTACATAAGTTAAAAATATATTTTCATATTTGATAATTAAAGTATATTAATATCCTAGGCACTATATTTGCTAAAGTGTTACTTAGACTATGTCTTTAACTGCTGCTCAGTTATGAAATATAAAGTTTGTTTTAAATCGGTCTTAATTTCTTTCCAATACTTTCTCCTTCTATTAGAAAAGAAAGCCATTTTATTCCTTTTGGAATAAAATGAATTTTATTTATGTTTAGGCATATTTCCCATTTTGAAACAAAGGTCTGTGTGCTTAGAACCATGGAACACTCATTCTATATTTCCATCCAGAAGACACACAACTATTTTCCAGCAAAGTTATTAATATTAAAATATCAATACATCTGGATTGTGCTTCTAAGTACTTGCAAGTTTAACTTGTTTCAATCACAAGTAAATCAACAGCTATACCCAGGACGCATTTGTCTATGTTTGCCTGTCTCCCAGTTTTGAAACCCTTATGCTTGGATATCAGTTCTTGTTGTTCTGCACCAGATTTCAGACATGGCGAACATAACAATGAGGATTGTGCTGGTGTCAGTTGCATCTTGTGTCCTGTTCCATGCTCAGATCAGCAGAAGGAGGCAAGAGCCCACAGGAGCCCTGCTTGGAGAATAAATTAAGTAGACGACGTGTTGGAGAGTTATGCCATTTTTCTTTTAAAGTACAGACTTCTGCAAGACAAATGACAAAAATGAAGATTTAACTCAGCTGTAGATGCAGCAATAGTGTTCCGAAAACATTTCTCTACCCCATCATTCTTTCTGCTGAAATGGCTCTGATACAGTAAGAGCCTCACTCAGCAGGGTGGTCTTAAACAACCCATACTTTCTCTGTCTCATCATTCTTGGGCCACAGTCATAAGACTTTGATACTTTTGCTAGAAAAAATATTTCCTTTTCCTAATTCTCTCCCTTGGGCAAGATTTCCACAGTCTCATATTTGCAGAAGTGATTTTTTTCTGAAAGGAAATCCAACTGAACTATTTATCATGTCCCCAAAGTGTAAAGTAACAAATTAACTCTGTAGCCTAAAGTGCAGTTAATAGATGGGAAATTAAAATGTAGAGCCATTTATTTTAGCTGAAAATGTGAAAATAAAATACTTGTTGGGCTACAGACCAAAAGCCTTGCAGGTATAAAACCTTAGGGGTTTCCATGGGAACGGAATGCTCAGTCTTCAATCCCTAGATCCAACCATTAGCTCAGAACAGAAGAACTCTAATCCTCTTGATTATACCACAGAGCACATTTTATCCATTTTGATATATAAAGCCGATGTCACATGTCGTAAGGCATTCTATGTACTCTTATAAAAGAATTAGCAAGAATGTTAACAATAAGCCTAGAAAAACATGCTTACTGCAGAAAATTTTAAAATTGCAAACAATATATTTAATACTATTTTCATTTAATGTTTGCAAATACAAACTGAGTTCTATAACTTAGCATGTTTCTGATAAGTTCTATGATGACTTGTAGTGGGAAGGAAGGTGATGGGGGTGGCTGGTCAAGAAACACAGAACTCTTAACCCCATAGCTTCATGTACTCTTACAATATGACCACTAATATGTAAAACACAGGAGTTAGAGAGATGACTTAGCAATTAAGAGCCCCAGCTCCTCTTCCAGGGGAATTCAAATCCCCACAAAACTCTCCAGGCACCTGTATGGCACAGAAACATAAATGAACACAAAACATTCATACAGAAATTTAGAATTATATATATTATACATACTAATATATGGTGTGTGTGTGTGTGTGTGTATGTGTGTATGTGTGTGTGTGTGTGTGTGTGTGTGTGTGTGTGTGTGTGTGTGTGTGTGTGTGTGTGTGTGTGTGTGTTTAAAGCAGAGACACAGTACTTAGGCTTAGTTCCCTTGCTAAACTCATAATTTTTATTAAAATTTTAATCAATACTGAAATTGTTTAGTGTGTCTCTTTTTTGTTGTTGCTTTTCCTCCCTGCTAGACAGGGTCTCACTCTGTAGCTATGATTGTCCTAGATGACCACTATGTAGATAACCAATTTGGCCTCCCTTTGTCTCCCAAATCCCATATACAGTCACGAAACCCAGACACTATTGTGGATACCGAGAAGGGCATGCTGGCAGGAGCCTGCTATAGCTGTCTCCTGAGAGGCTTTGATAGAGCCTGACAAATACAGAGGCAAATGCTTACAGACAACCATTGGACTGAGCATGGGGTCCTCAATGGAGAAGTGAGAGAAAGGACTGAAGGAGCTAAAGGGGTTTGCAACCCATAAGAAGAACAACAATATCAACCAAGCAGACCCTGCAGAGCTCCCAGGGACTAAACCAACAACCAAAAAGTACACATGGCTCCAGCTGCATATACAGCAAAGGATGGCCTTGTCAGGCATCAATGGGTGGAGAGGCCCTTTGTTCCTATGAAGGCTTGATGCCCCAGTGTAGGGGAATATCAGGGCAGGGAAGTGGGAGTGGGTGGGTGGGTGAGGAAACGCCCTCATAGAAGCAAGTGGAGGGGGGTGGAATAGGGGAATTCAGGGGAGGGAAACAGGAAAGGGGATAAAAATTGAAATGTAAATAAGAAAAATATCTAATTAAAATATATACCATTAAAAAGATGTGTAACACTACATACTACTTAGAAATTGTTTTTTGAAGTATGGAAAAAAAGGAAAAAAATTTTTGTCATTGAAATATACATAGCAAATACACTGAATGCAAAGAGACTCAACAATCCCAGTGGGAAAGACAAAGCAAAACAAGGTATGAAAAGTCAGTTGAAATCAGACTAGATGCCACTGGAACAAGATAATTTGCTCTACAAGTAACCACAAAATGCCGAGTCCATGAATGGAATCCACCCCTGTGGTTAAAAGAAACCACACAAAAGGAGAAACTGAACTTCTCTTTGAAGATGGAATAAGATTTAGATGAAGAGACAACAGAAGTAACTGAGAAGCCACAAATAGTTGAAAAGCCACTGTGTTAGCTATGACCACAGCAAGAGCTTGGCAGAGAGCTCATTTCTTCCTCAGATGATAAGACAAGCATTAAATTTCCACCCCATGTTCCTCATGATCAAGATGCTTTTCTTCCATCACCCTGCAAGCCATCAGAAGTTAGTCATAAGAAAGAAGAATGGGTTTTTTAATATACATCCTTTTTGGAAAAGCTTGAGACATGTAATTCTTTTCTTTGTGTAATCCTACCAAAGGAAATTTAATTCAGAGCTGTTTTACTTTTCTACACATACCAAAGACCCACAATTTATTCTCTCCTAAAGCAAAAGAAAGCTTATTCAACAAAGGAAAACATCAACAAGTCAAAGCTTATGCAGATGTAATTCAAGTAGGGACTTAGACTCCCTCCCAAGCAGGCAACAGAGACCATGTGGTTCTGGCTTTAGAGTTTAGAAGGATGCTAGTGTAAAACAGTTGTGGCATTTTCCTCTATAATAAGGAAAGTTCTTGTGGCAAGGAAGTCCCTGCATGGAGACCCAGAGGTGCTGTTGTGTTAAGCTGTGAAAGTAAAGCCTGGATTGTGTTGGAGCCCCCAAGATGCTAGAGAAGCCAGAGCTATGGGATACCTGCCAAACAGATCTTCAGATGAAGCCAGCCCAAGAAAGAATTGTGTTGCAGTCAACAAAGCTGGAAGGAAAGAGGTATCTTTGGTCCAGTATGTCCTTATTATCCCCAATCCTCCCTTTTGGGATAGTAATGTATAGTCTATGCCATTGTATGTTGAAAGTATATAATTTGCTTTTGCTATTTTCCAGAGGGTTACAATTAAGAGATTTATTTGAGTGTCAAAAGAAATCTGGAGTTTTAAAACTATGTTGAAACTGTGAATGACTATGGGATTTTTGAAATTGAATTAAATGCATTTTTGCCTTATTATGTGAGCAGGATCCTATATGGGCCAGGGAATGGAATGTGGTGGTTTGAATTGAAAATGACTGGACCTCAGTTGGTGGAACAATGTGAGATGGATTAATAATTGTGGCCTTATTGAAGGTGTGTAGGTTTTAAAGTTGCAAAAACCTGTGTCACTCCCTCTCTCCCCCTCCCTCTCTCACTTGCTCCCTCTCTCCATCCTTCCTTCCTCCCTCTCTCTGTGCCTCATAGTTGTTGTCATCTCTATATAAGCTCTGAGCTGCTGCTTTAGCACCATGCCTGCATCCCGGCTGCCATGCTGCCTATCATGATGGTCACAGACTCTGTGGGGAGCAGACAGAAGGCGGCTATCATCCTTGCAGCCATCTTGAGCCATATACCCTGAAAAGAGACTTGATTACAATAGCCTACAACAGCTGAGCACACTCTGATAACATCTTGTTTTAGATACTCAGGATCTTCCCTTGGGTGTGAAAGACTTAAAGGTGTGTGACTTAAGGGTGTGACTTAGAGATCACATTTAGAGACAAGGCCTAGGGGCATGACTTAAGGGCGTGACTTAGAGGCATGGCTTAAAAGTGAGACATATAAAAGGTGAGAGGCAGACAGAAGAGAGAAGTAGGAATTAGGCATTGAGGAAGAAGACACTTGGACTAGAGAACTCGGAAGAAGACTTATTAGGTATTAGGCACTTGGCACTTGGAGGAAGAACTTGGAATTAGACATTAGGCACTTAGCACTTGGAAGAAAGAACTTGGAACTTGGAGGCACTAGGGACTAGGAACTAGGAACTCAGGACTTGGGACCTGGACTAGGAGGAGAGACTGAAGAAGAAACGAGATTGAATCACACTCTGTCTGGTCTCAATTCCTCATGTCCGTCTATCCTCACTCTCTCTCTTGCTGAACCCCGACCCACGGACCAAAGCAGCTTGAGGCAGTGTGGGCTCTAACAGTTTAGCCCCCAAGGCTTTTAGCAGTGCAGGTTCCAACATTGATAGAGCGGTCCAAAACATTTTTGGTCCCCAAATGTGGGGCAGCTCAGGCCACGACAAGACTCTACTACCTTCTAAAATCAAAAACTCCAAAATAAGTGCTTTTGTTTTTAAGTTGCCTTGTTTATGGTGTTTTGTCACAGCAATAGGAGAGTAACTAAGGCTGAATCCTTAGATATTGCTTGGCTCATTCTCCTGTTTCATCAATGAATAGTGCAATAATGAAAACAATTTTAACCAGTTTTGAAAAGCTTTTTTTTAAAAAAGTAGATCTTTGTGAATATCTAATAAGCTTAAGATTAGTTGACACTTTCAGTCTTAAATTTAACTCTGAGTAATTTTCAGAGCTGATGGAAGTTTCATGGTGGTGATTTATGAAGATTAATAAGCTGATCCAAGGGAATAGTCCCCTCTTCTTTTGGCAGAACTATAATATGAGCAGTCCCATAACCCTCTGGAACAATGTCTGTATTTTAAGACATCTTCTAGTTTAGGGTAAATCTAAGTTCTTCCAGTGTGGTTTCAGTGTAGCTAAGGTATGCTGCCTCAAGATCACAAGTGGAAGGTGTCTCTTCAGTTTCTACCTATCAGTTGGTAGAATGTATCAGTGATACCTTTGTAGCAGGGATACCATTGGCTGTTTTACACATAGAGTAAGAACAGCGTACTGAAGAAGGCAAATACATTGCATGTTAAAAGACATACACCAGACCTTCAGAAGACAGATGCACAGCTCTGAACATTGTTCAACCATTACCTCATTTGTACGCATGATCCAGCTAACACCTTTACCTGTCTATCTTTATAACAGATCTTTCATCACATCCCAAAATTGGTTTCACAAAGCCCTTACTGAAAACTGATCTTTGGAATGACAAGATGGCTCAAAGGATAAAGGCATTTCCTTCCAAACCTAATGACCTGATTTTGATATCAGAGACCCATGTGGCAGAAGGAGAGAGCCACTCACAAATTGTATTTTGACTTACACATGTGAATGTATATATACACACATAAGTTAATCATAATCAAAATAATAATAATAATAGGAAGCATCTTTTTCTTCTGGCAAAATCTTTGGATCCTGCAAATAGCTAGCTGGTTGCTTACCCATGTTGACATATGAATCTGGAATGTATACACGTGTTAAAGCCTGGAGGTGAGGAAGAAACAACTAACATTGTGGATTCCTTTCTTCCTTCCATTCTTTCTGCTTTTCTGTTATATATTTTTGTATGAAACACTGATCTTTGAGTGCACTCTACCTCTGAAATATATCACCAACCCATTTTTAATTTTTAATTTAGAAGCAGGGTCTTGTTAAATTGTTCAGGCTTGCCTTGAACTTGCTTTGAACCCAGATGGCATTTGAATTTGCACCCTCTTGCTTAAGCTTGACAGAAATTGTATTTCTCTCTGGCCTTAGCCTTCCAAGTAGCTGAGATCATGTATGACTGCACCACTAGGACTAGGTCTGGCTAACATTCTGGAACTAGTCTCATAATTTTTCTGATTCCACTGAGACCTAAATATGAGAAGTAACTTTTGTTTTATCAAATTTTAGGCCAACACACTCTATTTTCATTCTATTATACAAGTCTGAGGTTAAACAGTAAAAATCCAACAAGCAGCTTTTCTACATTGTTTATTCGAAGAATCGCCATGCATTCAATGGTTAGAAATGTATATATCTTTAAAAGTCAGAATCTATTTGAACTATATTACACATCAATGCCACATTTACCCTTCTGCACATGGATAAGAATACATTGATCACAACTTCACTTCTTCAAATGAAGAAAAATCACTTCAAATTACTAGGAAAAATAAACTCAGTTGGCATCCATTTTTCAGAGACAGAATCGTTCTTGTAGATTGCTTTGGTAAATGTTCCTTTGCAACCCTGGTCCTTTTCTGCATTGTTTTATCTCTTTCACATGATCCCTCTGTCCCAGCATAGTTTCACCATCACCATTTGGATGCCTTACAGTGTTTTAAGACTCTGCTTAAATTTTCTGGTTCCTCATCCAGTGTGGTCCCCCACTTGGGGCTTGGCTTCCGACTGCTGAAGGAGGAGAATGTCTGCATGAGTGCCACTGCTATTGCAGAGTGGCATCAGCAGCAATGAAAGGTCCTTGACTCTGCTGCTTCTCAGATGTCTTCTTCCAGACAAGACTAACCTTGTTTGTATATTTGTTAATTTAAGTTACAGCTGTTTATTTGGGGAGCACATAATGCATATGGAGGTGTGCAGACAACTTCTAGGAGTCACTTCTCTCCTTCCATACTTTCTCCTTTATCTTCAGAGCCATTTTGCCACCCCAAGTAATTGTATATCAAAAAAAAAGAAAGAAAGAAAGAAAGAAAGAAAGAAAGAAAGAAGAAAAGAAAGAAACAAAGAAAGAAACTTAACATTTTAGATGTGTATAATCCTGAGTTTTTATTAAACTGTTAATAAATAATAATTCATATTCTTTTTTCTGGTACCTTGTAATACAGGCAAGATAGGTCTACATACTGAGAGGATTCTGGGTGAAACCCCAGTATCGCCAGTACTGAGAGGACTGAATAAGTATACAGTCTTAGCCCATTCTCAGCTTAACTTGATCATCCACCAAAGAAAAAGTATGTTCTTGGTTTTATTTTATGCTGAATTAAACCTAAAAACATTTCAATTTGAATTTTCAAAGTGTTCAATCTAGATTTCTGAGACTTCTTGATGTTATGCAATTTTCCATAAGATTTGGTATCTTGATCATTGTAAATAATCTAATATAATAAAGGTTTATTAATTAAGACCGATGTATTTATTTCTATACTGACAAAGCAAAAGTATGAGTTGTCCAAAGATCTGGGAAATATAACTGAGGCCAAGAAAAGCCACAGGAGCACACCGTGCATTCACTTCATGCTATTTTCTCTGTGTCTTTGGGTTGAGAAAGAAAATATGCACAGAGGAATGAAGGAAAACAAGGAAGATAAAAGGCAAGGAGGCATTTAGTTTTTTCAAATTTCAATCTTGCAGAATTTGCATTATGGCTAGATCTTCCATATAGAGCTGGGCCATATTTGAAGATGAATTCAGATTCTTCAGGAGTCAAAATACAACACTGTGATTAGATTGTCAAATGCACTAGACAAACTGAAAGGCAGTTACAGGCTCATTCTGAGCATGGTGGGATGGGTCAAACATATGCTTTCCTGACTTGTGGTATTTCAGGGTTTCATCAGCCTGCTCTGTTCTCACCATCTGAACTATGTGTGCCCAGCATTCACACAGGCTTTCCTTAACATATTCAGCCTCAAACCTCCCCAACTTCATCTACAATAAACAGCACACGTGTAATTTTGTTAAAGTCTGTTCAGTAGAAAATTGTAAATGGGTTTCAGTTAGGCAGCAGCTGTTTCACATTAGTGGTGGGAAAAGCCTATTCATATTTTCAGTGTTAGAAAGTCTGAATGGCCACATTATTTGTCTCAAAATTACAGAACAGTTTTGGAATTTTTCTTTTACTAGTACCTTGAATGTTATAGAATGCATGTGTTATGCTTGAATGTGAAAAATGAATTTAACCCTCTATAAGCCCACAGTTCTCTAAACAGCAGCAAAAGATACCTTTTGAATTTCGATTATTTCAATATAGAGACTTGGATTTCCATTACCCTAAACCATTCTGACTTAACTCACAATGGTCAAAATGAATATTCATTAAAAGGGGGTTTTGTCTGTGTATACAAAAGTGTGTATCTGTTTCTGTATATGTTTCATGTGTTTTCTCATTGACTTTTTTCATGTTTGCTTGCTTTGTCCTATTTTGGATTTGTTTATTTATTTATTTGTTTATTTATGAATGAAGCCTAATATTTAATAATAAAAGAGAGATAGAAAGGGTATAGATTTAAGTGGGTGGGAAGGTGGGGAGAATCTGTGAGAACTTGGGGAATAGGAAATCATGATCGGAATATATTCTATAAAATAATCTTTTTTTAAAAAAAGAATAAAACTGGACTTGGAACTTTTTCCCTTGCTGATACAAAATTATAAGATTGGATAAGTGATACCAAAATATTATATTTCTAGGGTGGTGGGTGAGCAGAAGTCAGCCAGAGACCTGCCCACTAGTGTGCCCACATACTACTACCATGTGTAAGTATGTGGTAGAGAGATGGGAGAGAAAGAGAAGTGGAGCCATTTATGCTGCTGTAAACCCAACAGCAATGAAGAAGAACCAGTGCCGCCCTGAGGCCATGATTATATCTGGGGCCTTGCTGCCACGGAGCTATTTTTTTTTTTAATTGATTTTCTAAAACCTGTCTTTTAGTGGCTTATCAAAAGAGCATCCAGTTCCTCCAGTCTTGCCAGCTCCCCTACCAGGTTCCCTGAGTTCAGCCTAATGGCTGGCTCTAAGAATCTGCCTCTGCATTGGTCAGTTGCTGGCCAGACCTCTCCTACAGGCAAAGGGGAGTGGGTAGGGCAGATGTGGGATGTGTCAGAGAGGTAACCAGGAAATGGGATATCATGGGGTGGTAGTGGGTAGAGGGGGTAACTGGGAAGTGGAATATCATTTGAGATGTAAATGAATGGAATGATTAATACAAAATTTAAATATATATATATATATATATATATATATATATATATATATATATATATAATCTTTTTAAAAAAGCATCCAGTTCCAATGTATCTATTCTTGGATTTTAAGTGCACATTAGAATGACTTCCAATTTTTTTATCTCTAAATGTAAAACAAAAAAACCACAAACACTTGGCACCTTAGGACCTTATCAGTTAGTCCTTTGACTTTTTTTCTTTTTGATGTTTGTTTTTCTGAAATGCTCAGGAGCTGGGCTTTGTCACAGGAATTCAACAATGACCACAGATGCTACAGGATGTTAAATGACAAATGCTACATATGTTTCTGAACCAGAAATGGGCTTAATTTTGAGCAGAGAAGAAGATAAGAGCAAAACTGACACTGGACAGTCTGGAAAGCACTCTGAAGGGTCTTTGAGCTTACGTTTTATTTCAGGTATATGACAAACCCTTGTGGGATCTGGAAAAGACTTATAAATTTTAAAGCTCATTTTGATTATTATACAAAAATGAATGTTTGATAGAAGAAAAAAAGCTGTGGAGTTTACTTAGTAGTCTTTCCCAATAGTCAGGGGATGTAATGGTACCCTGGATAAAGATAGCAGAAGTGGGAGGGGTTTGAAGGATGTGGACACAGGTCACATAGATTAAATCAGAATGAGCCCATATCCACAGTGGATAAGTTATAAAGATTTTAGGAGAGACATCAAGTATTACTTAAATGTATATTTGGGAGGAAATCCTTTATCTAAATAAATCTACCCGGATGAAAGGTTTATAAAATTATGGTAGCCCAGGGGCTAGTGATCAAAGAGGATCTGAGATGAGTTTTGAGCAGTTGCCCCAAGCGACTTCACCTGGACTTAGCAGTTCAGAAACTTGATACAAAATAACAACAGACAATTTTACATTGATCTGTAACATGCCACTATCAAAGATAAACTTTGCCCAATAATTTCACAGAAACCTGTACAACTCACAGTCACTGTTCAATGTAAACAGTGATGGAATAAATTCAGGGATTTCTATGTTGAGCTTTGTTTTCAATTCTTTATATAACAGTGGTATATAAAGACCTCTTTTTTTTAAATGTTTATTTTTTTTTCTTGGATATTTAATTTACATTTCAAATGTGATCTCCTTTCCCTATTTCCCCCCAACCCAGGAACTCCCTATCTCATCCCCCCTCCTCCTGCTTCTATGAGGATATGCACCCACCCACCCATCCACTCCCACCTCCCCACCCACAATTTCCCCCACACTAGGCATCCAGCCTTCACTGGACCCAGGACTTCCTCTCCCACATATGCCCAACAATGCCATCCTTCCCTACATATACAGCTGGAGCCATGGGTCCTTCCCTATGTGCTCCCAGGCTGATGGTTTAGACCCTGGAAGATCTGGATGGTTGGTATTTTTGCTCTCCCCATAGGGCCATAAACCCTTTCAGTTCCTTCAGTCTTCTCTCTCACTCCTCCATTGGGAACCCTGTGATCAGTTCAATGGTTACTTGTGAGCATCTGCCTATGTATATGTCAGGCTCTGGCAGTCCTCTGAGAAGTCAGCTATATCAGGCTCCTGTCAGCATACACTTCCTGGCATCCATATCAGCATCTATCTTTGGTGAATGCACATGGGATGGACATCCAGGTGGAATGGTCTCCAGATGACCCCTCCTTCAGTTTCTGTCCCACCCTTTGTCTCCATATTTGCTCCAGTGAGTATTCTGTTACTCCTTCTAAGAAGGACCAAAGCACCCACACTTTGGTCTTCCTTCTTCATGAGCTTCATTGGTCTGTGAGTTTTATCTTTATATTGTGAGCTTTTGGGGTAATATCCACTTATCAGTGAGTGAATACCATGTGTGTTCTTTTGAGATTGGGTTACCTCACTCTGGATGATATTTTCTAGTTCCATCCATTTACCTAAGAATTTCTCAAATCCATTAGTTTTAATATCTGAGTAATATTCCATTGTGTAAATATACCATATTTCTGTAACTGTTGTAACACATTTTCTGTATCTGTATCTGTATCTGTATCTGTATCTGTATCTGTATCTGTATCATCTGTATCTGTATCTGTATCTATCTGTTGACAGACAAATGGGTTCTTTCCAGCTTCTGGCTATTATAAATAAGGCTGCTCTGAACATAGTGGAGCATGTGTCCTTGTTATATGTTGGAGCATCTTTTGGGTATATGCCCAGGAGTCGTATAGCTGGGTCCTCAGGTAGTGCTATGTGCAATTTTCTGAGGAACTTCCAGACTGATTTCCAGAGTAGTTGTAGCAGCTTGCAGTCCCACCAACAATGGAGGAGTGTTCCTCTTTCTCCACATCTCATCAGCATTTGCTATCAGAGTTTTTGATCTTAGCCATTCTGACTGGTGTGAGGTGGAATTTCGGGGTTGTTTTGATTTGCATTTCCCTAGTGACTAAGGATGCTGAAATTTTCTTTAGGTGCTTCTTGGCCATTCGAGTTTCCTCAGTTGAGAACTCTTTGTTTAGCTTTATACACCATTTTTTTCATCAGGTTATTTGATTGTCTGGAGTCTAATTTATTGAGTTCTTTGTATATATTGGATATTAGCCCTCTATCAGATGTAGGATCTTTCCCCAATCTGTGGTTGCTGTTTTGTCTTATTGAGAGTGTCCTTTGCCTTACAGAAGCTTTGCAATTTTATGAGGTCCCATTTGTCAATTCTTGATCTTAGAGCATAAGCCATTGGTGTTCTGTTCAGGAACTTTTCCCCTGTGCCCAGGTATTCAAGGGTCTTCCTCACCTTCTCTTCTATTAGTATCAGTGTATCTGGTTTTATGTGAAGGTCTTTTATCCACTTGGACTTGAGCTTTGTACAAGGAGATATGAATGGATCGATTTACATTCTTCTACATGCTGACCTCCAGTAGAACCAGCACCATTTGCTGAAAATGCTGTCCCTTTTTCCACTGGTTTAGCTCCTTTGTCAAAGATCAAGTGACCATAGTTGTGTGGGTTCATTTCTGGATCTTTGATTCTATTCCATTGATCTTCCTGGCTGTCTCTGTATGAATACCTATGCAATTTTTATCACTATTGCTCTGTAGTACAGCTTGAGGTCAGGATGGTGATTCCCCCAGAAGTTCTTTTATTGTTGAGAATAGTTCTCACTATCCTGAATTTTTGTTATTCCAAATGAATTTGCAAATTGCTCTTTCTACCTCTATAAAGAATTGATTTGGAGCCGGGCGGTAGTGGTGCACGCCTTTAATCCCAGCACTTGGGAGGCAGAGGGCAGGCAGATTTCTGAGTTTGAGGCTGGCCTGGTCTACAGAGTGAGTTCCAGGACAGCCAGGACTACACAGAGAAACTCTGTCTCAGAAAAAAAAAAAAAAAAGGAAAAAAAAAGAATTGATTTGGAATTTTGATGAAGATTGCATTGAATCTGTAGATTGCTTTTGGAAAGATAGCCATTTTTACTAAATTAATCCTGCCAATCCAGGAGCATGGGAGATCTTTCCATCTTTTGAGATCTTCTTTGATTTCTTTCTTCCAGAGACTTGAAGTTCTTGTCATACAGATCTTTCACTTGCTTGGTTAAATTCACACCAAGGTATTTTATATTATCTGTGACTATTGTGGAGGGTGTCATTTCCCTAAATTCTTTCTCAGCCTGTTTATCTTTCAAATTGAGGAAGTCTACTGGTTTGTTTGAGTTGATTTTATATCCAGCCACTTTGCTGAATTGTTTATCAGGTTTAGGAGTTCTCTGGAAGTTTTAAGGTCACTTAAGTATACTATTAGATCATCTGCAAATAATGAAATTTTGACTTCTTCCTTTCCTATTTGTATCCCTTTGACTTTCTTTGTTGTCTAATTGCTCTGGCTAGGACTTCCAGTACAATATTGAATAGGTAGGAAGAGAGTGAACAGCCTTATCTAATCCCTGATCTTAATGGGATTGCTTCAAGTTTCTCTCCATTTAGTTTGATGTTGGCTACTGGCTTGCTGTATATTGCTTTTACTATGTTTAGGTATGGGCCTTGAATTCCTGATCTTTCCAAGACTTTTACCATGAAGTGATGTTGAATTTTGTCAAATGATTTCTCAGCTTTTAGTGATATGATCATGTGGTTTTTTTTTCTTTGAGTTTGTTTATATAGTGAATTAAGTTGATGGATTTCCGAATATTGAACCATCCTTGCATTCCTGGAATAAAGCCTATTTGATCGTAATGGATGATTGTTTTGATGTGTTTTTGGATTTGATTTGCAAGAATTTATTGAGTATTTTTGCATTGATATTCATAAGGGAGATTGGTCTCAAGTTTTCTTTCTTTGTTCTGTCTTTGTGTGGTTTAGGCATGAGTATAATTGTGGCTTCATAGAATGAATTGGGTAGTGTTTTTTTTTTTTTTTTTTTTTTCTATTTTGTGGAATGGTTTAAAAAGAATTGGTATTAGATCTTTTTGGAAGGTCTGATATAATCCTGCACTAAAACAATTTGGTCCTGGGCCTTTTTGGTGGGGAGACTTTTAATGACTGCTGCTATTTCTTTAGGGGTTGTGGGACCGTTTAGATGGTTTGTCTGCTCCTGATTTAACTTTGGTACCTGGTATCTGTCTAGAAAATTGTCCATTTCATCCAGATTTTCCAGTTTTGTTGAGTATAGGCTTTTCTAGTAGGATCTGATGATTTTTTGAATTTTCTCAGTTTCTGTTGTTATGTCTCCCTTTTCAGTTCTGATTTTATTAATTTGGAAACTGTCTCTATGTCCTCTGGATAGTCTAGCTAAGGGTTTATCTATCTTGTTGATTTTCTCAAAGAACCAGATCCTGGTTTTGTTAATACATTGTACAGTTCTTTTTGTTTCTACTTGGTTGATTTCAGCCCTGAGTTTGATTATTTCCTGCTGTCTACTCCTTTTGGGAGTATTTGCTTCTTTTTGTTCTAGAGCTTTCAGGCGTGCTGTCAAGTTGTTAGTGTATACTCTCTCCAGTTTCTTTTTGTAGGCACTTATTGCTATGAGTTTTCCTCCTAGCACTACTTTTTTGGAGTGCCACAATTTTTGGTATGATGTGTCCTCATTTTCATTAGATTCTAAAAAGTCTTTAATTTCTTTCTTTATTTCTTCTTTTACCAAGTCATCATTGAACAGAGCGTTGATCAGTTTCCATGTGCATGTGGGATTTCCATTGTTTTTGTTATTATTGAAGACCAGCCTTAGTCCATGGTGATCTGATATTATGCAAAGGATTGTTTCAATTTTTTTTATCTGTTGAGGCCTGTTTTTGTGACCAATTATATGGTCTATTTTGGAAAAGGTGTCATGAGGTGCTGAGAAAAAGGTATATTCTTTTGTTTTTAGGATGAAATGTTCTATAGATATCTGTTAAATTCATTTGGTTCATAACTTCTGTTAATCTCATTGTGTCTCTGTTTAGTTTCTGTTTTCCATGAACTGTCCATTGCTGAGAGTGGGGTGTTGGAATCCCCCACTATTATTGTGTGAGGTGCAATGTGTACTTGAGCTTTAGTAAAGTTTCTTTTATGAATATGGGTGCCCTTGCATTTGGAGCATAGTTCATCTTGTAGATTTTTCCTTTGACAAGTATGAAGTGTCCTTCCTTATCCTTTTTGGTTACTTTTTGTTTGAAAGTCGATTTTACTTGATATTAGAATGTCTACTCAGCTTGTTTCTTGGGACCATTTGCTTGGAAAATTGTTTTCCATCCTTTTTACTCTGAGGTAGTGTTTTTCTTTGTCACTGAGGTGCATTTCTTATATGCAGCAAATTTCTTGGTCCTGTTTATGTATCCAGTCTGTTAATCTATGTCTTTTGTTGGGGAATTGAGTCCATTGATATTAGAGATATTATGGAAAAATGAATGTTGCTTCCTGTCATTTTTGTTATTAGAGGTGGGAATTATGTGTCTGTGTAGCTATCTTCTTTTGGGCTTGTTGGAAGGTTACTTTCTTGCTTTTTTTTAAGTTGTACTTTCCCCCTTGTGTTGGAGTTTTCCATCAATTATCCTTTGAATTTCTGGATTTGTGGGACAATATTGCGTAAATTTGGTTTGTCATGGAATATCTTGGTTTCTCCATCTATAGTGATTGATAGTTTTGCTGGGCATAGTAGCCTGGGCTGGCATTTGTGTTCTCCTAGGGTCTGTATGATAACAGTCCAAATTTTTTTGGCTTTTATAGTATCTGAGAAATCTGGTGTAATTCTTTTGTTGTTGTTGTTGTCGTCGTCGTCGTCGTCGTCGTTGTTGTTTTAAGACAGGGTTTTTCTGTGTAGCCCTGGCTGTCCTGGAACTCACTCTATAGACCAGGCTGACCTCAAAATCAGAAATCCACCTGTTTCTGCCTTCCAAGTGCTTGGATTACAGGCATGTGCCACCACTGCCTGGCCTGGTGTAATTCTTATAGGTCTGCCTTTATATGTTACTTGACCTTTTTCCCTTACTGCTTTTAGTATTTTTTCTTTGTTTTGTGTATTTGATGTTTTGATTATTATGTGACAGGAGGAGTTTCTTTTTGGTCTAGTATATTTGGATTTCCGTAGGCTTCTTGTATGTTCATGGGCATCTCTTTCTTTAGGTTAGGGAAGATTTTTCTATAATTTTGTTGAAGCTATTTACTGGCCCCTAATTTGGGAATCTTCACTCTCATCTATACCTATTATCCTTAGGTTTGGTCTTCTCATTGTGTCTTGCATTTCCTGGATATTTTGGGTTAGGAGCTTTTTGCATTTTGCATTTTCTTTGACAGTTGTGTCAATGTTTTCCATGGTATCTTCTGCACATGAGATTCTCTTTTCTATCTCTTGCATTCTGTTGGTGACTCCTATGACTTCTGATCTCTTTCCTAGGTTTTCTATCTCCAGAATAGTGTCCCTTTGAGATTTCTTTATTGTTTCTGCTTCCATTTTAGATTTTGGATGGTTTTGTTTAATTCCTTCACCTGTTTGGTTGTTTTTCTTGCAGATCTTTAAGAGATGTTTGTGTTTCCTCTTTAAGGGCTTCTACCTGTTTACCTGTATTCTCCTGTATTTATTTAAGGGAGCTCTTTATGTCCTTCTTAAAATCCTCTATCATCCTCATGAGAGGTGATTTTAAATCTGAATCCTGCTTTTTCCAGTTTGATGGGGTGTCCAGGACTTGCTATGGTAGGAGAACTGGGTTCTGATGATGCCAGGTAACTTTGGTTTCTGTTGCTTATATTCTTGCACTTGTCTTTCACCATCGGGTTAACTCTAGTGCTACCTGCACTCACTGTCTCTGACTGGAGACTGTCTTTCCAGTTATCTTGCTTGTGTCAGAACTTCTCAGAATCCAGATGTCTCTGATCCTGCTCAGATGTCCTGAGCTCCTGGGTGGAAGAACTGGGACTCAGGCTGCCTCTGGGATCCTGAAATCCTCTTGCTCTGAGTGTAGTGGTTCCTTCAATGCTCTGAATGCAATGGTTCCTCTAGGATGGCTCAACATATGGTCGGTAACTTCCCTGGAGCAGACCAGCTAGGTGTCTGCCACAGCCAAAGGGACCAAGCAAGAGGCAGAAGGGGAGTAGTATTCTGGAGGTGTGGGGTTTGCATGGCTGATGGGTCCTGAGTGCCACAGGATCCCAGTTGTAGCTCTGGGGTGTAGGGTAGTGGAAGGGGGTTCTTACCAGCTGCTCTGGGTCTGGGTGCAGTGGCTCATATAGTATGTCTCAGGAGATGGTGCCTTCAAGGGAGCAAACCAGCTATGTGTCTGCCCCAGCCAAAGGGACCAAGCAAGGGCTACCGCAAACCTCTTAAGAGACAGATGATTTCCATGAATCAAGCAGGAGTGGACTAGAGATCCTTGTGGATTTTCAATGGTAAATATTAATTATCCACTTGACAGAATCTAAAACTACTGATCAAGCAAGCCTCTTTACATGTCTGTGAGGAATTACCTTAATGTCATTATCTGAGATTGGATTATCTACATTAAAAATAGGCAGCATTGGGTTCTTTAGGTCCTGTAGCACATGAAAGGAGAAAGCTAGCTGAGAACAAATGTTAGTTACTTCCTCCTTCCTGACTGTGGATAAAATGTGACTGTCTCAAGCTCCTGCATGATTTCCCTTCCACTTGACCTGTGAGCCAAATAATTCTTCTCCTTCTGTTGCTTTTGTCCAGGTATTTTATAAAAGGAATAGGGAAAGCAACTAAGACAGAAACTTGATACCAAGAAAAGGGGCTATTGCTGTGATATACTTAACAATGAGGTTCTCAGGACTTTGGAGCTGATTTGTGAGAAGATTGTGGACAAGTGTATCAGATTGAGATTATATTGTTGTGATGAAACACCATGACCAAAAGCAGGTTGGAGAAGAAAGGGATACACTTCCTTGTTGCTGTGTATCATTGAGGTCAGGAACTCCAACAGCGCAGGAACCTGTAGGTAGGATCTTGATGCAGAGCCTATAGCAGAATACTACTTACTGTCTTTCTCCCTATGGCGTGCTCAGACTCCTATCTCATAGAACCTAGGGTCACCAGCCCAGGACTAGCTCTACCTACAAGGGGCTGGACCTTTCCACATCAATCAACAATTAAGAAAATTCCCAACAAATTTGCCTACATCTCAACTTTATAGGTGTATTTTCTCAACATCGGTTCCCTCTCTCAGATGACTGTAGCTCCTGTCAAACTGACATAAAAACAACCCGGGGCAAAGAGATTTGATCTGTGGAGTATAAAGTGTTCTTGAATACTGTTGAATACTCTAAGTGAAGCTGAGTTGAGAAGGTCAGAAAGCACAGAAATGTGGAGTGTGAAAACCAGGCTCCCGAGGTTTCAGCTGAAAATGGGGATGTTATCAGAAAGCTGGGGACATTCCTGTGTCAATTTGGCAAAGACTATGGTTTCTTTCTACCCATGTCCTTAGAACTTGCATTTAAAAATAAAGAACTAATCTGTTTAGCTGATGAAATTTCTGTACAGGAAAATATTCAGGCTGTGACATGGTAACTGCTTACTGTATTTATCCAAGTCGACAGTGAAAAAAAATCAAAAGGTCATGTTGGGCAGAAAG